>NC_050191.1:24315663-24563163 GCF_008315115.2 Sander lucioperca | reverse complement strand
ATAGCAGGGTGTTCAAATACTTTGTGTGTGTGTGTGTGTGTGTGTGTGTGTGTGTGTATATGTTTATATTTCTATATATATGTGTATATGTTCATATTTATATATATATATATATATATATATATATATATATATATATATTTATTTATATATTTATATATACATTTATATGTTTATACATACCAATTTAGGTCAATATTCTAATTCTGCATTTAGCCATAATTTTGATTTCCATTTCTGTCTAACTCAACAGTGCAATGCACTAATAGCAATGATTTTTATTTACTCATTGACAAGATTACTGTACATTAATCTGGGTTTATTTCACATTAAAAACTTTATACACTAATTACCATTCCTTAAAGTGCCCACCCCCCTTGAAGTTTTGTAAATGACCTGACTTTTTAGACAGTGGTTACAAAGTTATCCCCCAAATATTTTATTTTCCTAGACTGCATCAAATATTTACAGCAGATGACACCAATTTAGATATGCAGGCAAAGAACTCCACAGTTTAGACTTGTCGTTTTTTTAGTGATGCATTATTCAACTCTTAAGTCAGTTCAATTTCATTATGAGGCAAACGGAAATCAACCTCTACCATTTCAGAGGGATAATACATAAACCAGGTAATGGATTTACAATTAATAGTTTTGTCCAGAGTTTCTGCAGGTTTCACCAAATCAAACGTGAGACATAAGACTATTATGAATGACATTCTTTGTTTTTTTTTCAAGCCAAGTATCCCTTAACTAGCACTTCCCCATAGCTGAAGAACAAAACAAAAAAATCTGTTTTATGTTTGTGGTACAATCTGAAAGAGACTTGCACCAATAACACAAAAGCTGATTGGCTGCAATATAAATTGCATGTTGGTCTCATTTGTAGTCGTAATACAGCTAAATTATATTTTGGACTAGCGAAAGAACTACAACAGTGAAAGAACTACGACAAAAAAGAACAAGAGGTAGAGTTGCATGGACGTAGGAAAATTTAAGACCCGTTTAAAATTATTTAAGACCTAAAACACTTTAGAGAATTATAGACTTTTGAATGGCCGAAAATTTTAATTTTGAAATTTTCGACTTTAAGACCTTGCGGAAACCCTGTTGTCACAAAACCCTGGAAATAGCAAGGACACCACTTTAATTGCATGATACACCACACAAGAGTTCTCTTTTGTCCAAGCCAAATTTATTATTCTGTACAGCAGGATAACATTTAAACTTGTAAAAACCGATGGGATATGATCAGGTTTCTCCTTTTGGGCATTGGAGCACTTAGGAGTTGGCGTTGGGTCCCTTCTTCTTTCCGAAGGTGGGCACCACGTTCACAAAGCGCCTGTTGTACTGGATGCGACGCTTGGCACGGCCAGTCCTCTTTTTCTTCTTCTCCTGCTTGTCAACCTAGACAACAAGACAGAAAGAGACATTTGTTATTTCTCTAAGATCATAATGCATTTTAAAACTAGCTTATCCAAAACAGAAAATACACAAGCCAATGCATGTTCTTAAGGTAAGTAAAGGCATTTATATTTTACTGGAACACGAGGTGTTGGAATAAGCTTAAAACCTCCTTACCTTGGGTGTCTGTCCCCTCACTTTTCCGGCACGGGCCAGAGAGCCGTGAACCTTACCTGAGGGGAAAACAAGGACAGGGGAAGTGTGAATTGGGATATTTCCCAGACAAACTACAGCTTCTGCAATTGATTAGACAATGTACCCATTGGTCCATGAATGATGAGGATCTTAAATATAATGGCTTGTACGACAGCGTTGCTGGTTTGGGTATCATGACTGGTCTTATACAACCAGCAGTGTACCCAGAAAAAAAACTAAATTGGTCCCTTGCTCATTCTAAATTAGGTATAGACCGATTATCAGCCCTAGCAGATTATTGGGCCCTTTGCAGATTATCTATATCGGCGTTTTATTTGCCTGATCACCATTAAAAGTTAATTTATAAAAAAGTGTGCTGCTCGAACCCGGGCCTGCTATATATGGGCGCCCGCTCTACCAACTGAGCTATCCGGGTGCCGTGATTTAGGAATTTTCATTTTCACTGTATATGTATATTGGTTCCAAATATCTGTTATCATTTTTTATTA
Source organism: Sander lucioperca (assembly GCF_008315115.2). Lineage (NCBI taxonomy): Eukaryota > Metazoa > Chordata > Actinopteri > Perciformes > Percidae > Sander > Sander lucioperca. Next base: position 24,561,056 of record NC_050191.1, on the reverse strand, counting down.
CTAATAATCGGTATCGTGTCGGCCTTGAAAAAACAATATCGGTCGATCCATATTCAAAATTAATTGTTTATGATCAACAGGGAACACTGGCTTCTGACTTCTATCCCCACAGTGTCTTTGGTGGATGAGTGACCAAATATTTTTTATTTGAACACAGGACTGGACAACACAAAAATACAGAGTTGTTTGTTGCATCTGTGTACTGACCTCCCAGCAGCCTGCCGGCTACCTCCAGGGTGCAGTGCTCTGAGACACCACAGGATGCCAGGGAGGCATCATCCTCCAGCGGGCTCCCAGCAAGCAACAGCACCTGATCCTCAACCAGGAGACCCTCTAGATCCTGGACATGGGCCTGAGAGACACACCAAAGTATTGGCGTTTTTATTCAAGCCAAAGCCATGTAAAATCACTACTAAGGGTACATATAGATCACTGAAAATAGCAATGCAGTCAAGTTATACAACTACTTCGAGATAAGAGGTGATCTGGTGTATTCTCATCAATTTGTAATATTTTTACCTTGATCTGTCCAACAGTCTCCTGTCCGGTCACCTCAAGGGTGTGAGTGTTCTGGGCACGCAAGAAGAGCTGCATCTTGATGCTGGAAGAAAGCACCAAAGAGCCAAGCGACTTTAGTCATTATCAGTGTTTCTACTGCGGAAATCAGCTTGAGGCGTTGGTATTATTTGTGGCAGTAAACATTGGTCACCAAGCCCGCCACGTTGTGCCAGTGTCTGATTGTTACGTAGTTAATTTTGACGTGGAAATACACTTACATGGTATACCCTGTCACAAAACGGGCAACTTAAATACTGACGAGAAGCAGAACATGCTGGGAGCTGGAACAGACTAGCTTCTCTCGGTAACTTGCTAATGCTATGCTAGCTTAACTAGCCGCATGGGGCACACGTTTCATAAAGTCGCTTGAAAACACGTGAAATTTGTTGTAACTGTTCAAATACACAAATCACTTGAGACAAATGATGATATAGATCATATATTCGCCTACCAAAACAATCCAGGGTTTGTCATAACTAGGGTTTTTCACTTAAATTGCACAGGCCTTACCTCGTTTGATGCTAGTCGTTCAACGCTAGGCATAGAAAGGGCTGTGTAAGGGCCGACACTGCGCATGTGCGGATTTACGTAACCACGTCGAACGCAATGGCCACGCCCACCACGCTTTGGAGGTTGAAGGTGATGCGGTTAATGAAAGATCACTTTATTGGCTTTTACGTTGATTTAATTGGCAACAACTCTACATCTTTAACTCAGTAACGTGCAATTTGTTTTATATATATATATATATATATATATATATATATATATATATATATATATATATATATATACTCCGTGTGTCGCATGTAGTACAAGCTCCACCCCCCCTCTGGAAAGTTAGGACCAATCATTGAATCTTCTGCCAATCTAAACGAGCTGTGGCTTGGGGAAGCCTAGGTTTATTTGTGCGCTTTTGTTTTTTTGTTTTTTTTAATTTTAAGGATTCATTTCTTCACATTACTCAGCAAGTCAAACATTAATTTTATTAAGTCACTGTTGTATAGAGGTAAAGTGTTACATTGACTATTAGGTTCTGATAATATGCACTTAGTACTGAAACTGAACAAGAAAAGATTATTTCTGTACTTAAAATACATGATTGCGTGTGATAATATGCTCCTAAATAGCTCATGAGAACTGCACTGAGCAATTAAGGAATTAAAAAGGATGATGAAATCAACAAGAGACACTTCAGGATATCAATCTTTATTATGAAATCAAGTCAAAATAAAAAAGAGGAACTCTTCATTTGCTTAATGGGAACATAACCATGAAAGAAAAGGAGGAACTCTCCATTTGATTTATGGAAACATAACCATGAAATATTAAAAGTCTTTTAGTTTGGGAGAGAGAAACACATGACTCAGGTACATCAATGACAGCCTCCTGTACAAGTTTAAATCTTAAACACAAAGAAAGAGACCAAACTAAGTCATCCAATCTAAAAATTAAAAAGCTTTAATCGCACAAGAAAAAAAAAAAAATCTGCCTTCACAAATAACATGCATTAAAGAACCCCAAAAAGCAGCCGGTGATGGAGATGATGAATGTGGAAATTAATGCGTTTACACATTACCAACATGACTGATCAACATGACTGTCACGGAGGGCCAAGTGTATTATATTCCAACTAATCGCTACGAATTTTAACTGATAAGCACACTTCAACAAATCCGCTTCTGGGGTTGGATTGAAAACTCCATGACACCATGTTGAGAAGCCCTGTTCAGAGATGTAAGCAGGTCAGAAAGGATGCTTTCATCTGAGTCTCCATCTTCCCGTCAGGATTTTGTCCATCATGTTGGGGGAGGAGGGTAGTACTGGTTATACTGAGCGTATTGGTTGTACTGTCCCCAGGAGTTTTGTCCCCAACCGCCGTATTGTTGCTGAAAAGGAGGGTAAGCGAAAAAAGTTGAGTAAATTACCATAATCCCTGAAATTTTCAACAGGCTTAAACAAAGCCCGAGTTTAACTTTGGTTTAGCCCATTTTACCTTGGGGTAGAGCTAATTTGCGTAATTATTTTTCTTCCATGTTTTTGCTGGAGAAACTTAACAGGAGTGCATTTGGTGTGTGATATGAAATGTAATAAACACAATAAACATAGTTATCGCCATCCTATGTTCAAGGGCTTCAGTTGCTAAATCACCCAGTGTCTAGACCACAAGCGTCACAACAGCATTTATGCGACACTGAAGTGACTTTCTATACGGATCCTGTCTTGTCCACAAATTTCAAAACTTTCTGTACAGTGCGTTTCATTGGTATGTGTGAGAATTCCTGATTTATTTGTCCATCAACACTGATGCTAGCCCGACAAGCCAGACCCACATCAAGGTGTTGGGTCTGGGATCACACCATTGGCAGGGCTCAATCCGAGGGGTGGGATAAACGGTCATCTTTCAAATGCCCTCTGCACGCAATAGGATAGCGCTACAACCAGGCAGAGCAATGAAGAAGGTAGCGGAGCTAGTTGATGAATTAAACTTTTGCCGTATCCGGTCGGCAAAACTCCGAACACATCTTCCTTTTTGAAGAATGACTTCAGTGCCGTTCTTTTCTCAAAGAAAAGCTTAACTCCAAGTCTTCCAGAGTCGCGGCCAAAGCCGATTCGAAAGACCGCTGTTCGCCAGCAGCAGCCATCTTCTTTGTTTTCAAGAAGCAGGGAATTCACGCGGAACCGTCGTAACTCTGCCGTCATTAATCTATCAACTAGCTCCGCTACCTTCTTCATTGCTCTGCCAGGTTGTAGCGCTATCCTATTGCGTGCAGAGGGAATTTGAAAGACAACCGTTTATCATGCCCCTCAAATTGAGCCCTGCCAATGGTGAGTTCCCAGACCCAACATCTTGATGTGGGTCTGGCTTGTCAGGTTATCAAACTCATATTATGAGAAAAATAGACTTGAAGCGTAAATAAACACTTCAAGTTACTCCTGTGAGACACAGCTGAGACGCGAGCCTGCACGGAGCCAGTACAGACAGCTGCATGGATTAAAATGTGAGCACATTATGTTGCGTAAGCCGTGCAAGTGAAAAGTGCGCCTGATACGCTTGCAGTCTTCACGTGAGGGACAGTCCATTAAAGATATGGGGGATTCCTTGTGTGTGTCCAATTATTAATTATTTCTAGGCTTGAGCACTTGTGCCTATGTTGTTTGAACATTTTTTTAAATAGCCAAACCGCAGGGATGCATTGGTTTTTCACCACAGTAAGAAAAACTACTTGCTTAATGTGACATGAATCGAAAGTAAGGAAACCTTTTTCAGTGCCATCGATTGCTCAGATAAGAAACCCACCTGGTACCAGTTGTTGTATGCAGAGTTGTTTGCCTGCGTGTCTGCCACTGCGTTTGCAGCATCCGGGGAACTGTCGTCTACACGCTGTCTCTTGGCGTCAGGTTCCTGGGAGCTGGAGACAAATAGTTTCAAGTTAGTAAGATCCTTGTAAAGTAGTTCACTGAGAAATAAAGCCCTGGGTTTAGTGCCATTCACTGTGATACAATGAATGACCGACCACAGAGCACTTCAGTTGAACTGCTACTAATCTTATCCTTGATCGGAAAGTTATATGAAAAAAAACTGATGTGTTGATGTGACCCAAGCCCTGTTCCCATTATCCACCTGTCATACCCGTTCTCGGCCTTCCTCTTTGCGGGTTCGCTTTCTTTCTGTAGTTTCTGATGTTCCTCATAAGCCGCCACAAGCCTAAAAGATGTTAAAGAATGAAAATTACTTAACTTAATATTAAACATGACCGAAGGAATACTAAATAAAAAAAAATAAAAAACTAGCCATTACTCAAAGTAACAAGAAAACTCACACATTGATGTCACTGCCAAAGTCCTCGAGGAACTCAACCTTGCGCTGGCAGAAGAGGAGGCGGGATTCAAGGGGCATCTGGCTGTTCAGGGCCCGGTCGAAACAAGCCAAGATCTCAGCCTCATTCTGCATTACATCTCCACTATATTCCAGCTCAAGCAGGTTTAGATAGAGTTTTGGACTCGTCTGTAAAGCCACAAAAACATTAGTGTGCATCTCACAACATGTGCAATACAGCCTTAGTGGAAAAGGTACAATTCACTTTTAATTGCAGACTCAAGTTTCTCTTTGCATTCTGAGTAGAACTTATTTAATGAGAAACCCAACTGAATAACTTTCCATACTTCTCCGCAGTTAAAGTGTCTCGAAATGTCATCAAGTATAATACCTGTTATCTTGTAGAATTAAATATTAACTATTTTTGCAACTTACACAAATGCAAACATTCAGCAACCACTCAGATTTTCCATTTAGGGATAAAACTAACGCAGTAAGTCAGAAAAAGGATAATTGTATGATCTCAGTAGAGTGCGTTGGTCTGTAGTAGAGTTTAGATTCTCTGGCCGTTATTTTCCGCCACTTTTCTATCCTCGGGCCGGGCCCTTGATCAAGCAATTTTAATTTTTTTTTTTCCATTACCTTATTAGCCTAATTGGGTGGGGAAAAAAGCTATGCTATAATCAGAAATATTATAAATATATATATATATAGGCTATATAAAAGTAACAAATGTGTACAAAAGTTAGGCTGCAGTTACAAAATGCAGCACGTGTCATGCGTGGAGTCTCCTCCTCTCGCATGCATCACACCGGGCCTGCTGTGTGCTGTATTGTGTATCTTAAGTGCAACATGGAGCTTGAAGATGTAAAGAAAAACAGGAGAATTAACTTTGAGGTAAACTGTGCTACATCGTGTCTCCCCCATCTGCAGCACTGTTGTCGGCAACTGCGTCAGCATGCAGACCGTGGCGAAGGACAGTATTAATTAGGTGATCGAGACAAGAAAGTCTCCTATATGGTTCCAGGGCTGTGATTATGTTGATGCATTGATCTGTTACCCTCACCATTCGGCTGAGGGAGCAGCTATAGGGTCGAGTTTAGGTTAGAGTTTTTTTTTTACATTTCTTCATTCGGATCCATTTGCGATCCGTTCCAGTCTGAATAAACAAACAACGCAGTTTGCATACCTCGTCCTTGTTGCATTATTCATTAAGATAATTCTAAACAGATTTCTGTAGTTCAAACAACTCGGAATTGTAGTTGAGAACGTCAGTTATAACGGCCCACGTATTAAAAAAATGTCGGGTTTAAATTGGGCTCAGGCTCATAATTACAGTTAATGTGTCGGGCCGGGTTCAGACGCAACGTGCACGGGCAGGGTCGGGCTTGATTTTTTGGGCCCGATCTAGTCGAGTCTGTAGACACTGTTGAACCTTTTATTAGCCTCCACAGAGGGTTATGTCACCCACAAGTGTGTAAATGAAAAAAGCATGTAAATGAATTACTTTTACTACATGGCTTCCCCCTCCCCCCCATACGGAACCAGTTCTCACCTGGTCTTTTTCAATAGCATCCAGCAGCACCTTCCTGGCCTTGCTCAGACTTCTCTGCACCTTCATCATCTGCCTGGCCAGCTTCACAGCATAGAACGATGTCTCAGTGGCATTCTTTGCAGACTCCATGGCCTCCCTTAACAGGGCCTCCGTTTCCTCCAAGTTACCATGGCGACGCTCAAGACTGACCCTCCGAAGGCGCACCATGGCCAGACCGGGGACTGCTGCCTCCAGGGACTTCAGGATGCCACGAGCCTCCTCTACATTACCTGGGCAAAGAAATACAGAATAGTGTCAGCATGGCATAACACAAGGCAAATTATATTATATTTTATTATTTAAAAGTCTGTTATCACTATGTACACAGTGTAGTCACTAGGGTTGGGTACCAAAGTGCCGACGTAAACGGCAGTAACACCGAATAAGAACAAAAATTTCGGTGCCTCATTTCGGTGCCTGACTTTACACTACACTCGACAGCAGGTAACGTTAGCCTACCTTTAACTAGCAACTGGATTAAACACAGTTAAAATGCTGACAGCTAACATTAAACAGTGTAAAGTGTGACTGTATTTCACTGTAGAGGATTCCAACACCGGGACTTAACAGTCTGCTCTGCAGCGCAGCAGCTGCAGTTGTCGGAATTAAACAACACAGACGGTGCGTTCACTTAAAACAGGTAGCCTCGTGGTGCATTCAAAGTTATATGTAAACTACCCTTTTCCCATCTGGTGGTTGTTTTGTTTTTAACGTTCAACAGCAATTTACTGGTGAAATAAGTTATTACATTATTATTAAATCTTTAATTTTGACCATATGGCCTTAGCAATAAACAAGCCATTCTTTAATGTCGCCGACTGTTGTTTTCTTTCCTTCTTCTTTTTTTTTTTAAACTTTATTAAAAAAGTGCCGGTTCAGGCACCAGCACAGTTTTAAAAGTATCGCTTTAGCACCGGTATCGGAAAAAACACAAACGATAGCCAACCCTAGTAGTCACACAATCGGACGTAAGATATTTATACCCGTAGAGAGACTTCTCAAAATCTCCTGGATAATTTGTCTGTTCACTCACCTTGCTGCTCCTCAAAGGCAGCCCACAGGAGGTGGATGGCTGGTTTCTTGGGCAAATGGATGGTACATGCCTTCTTGTAGACATGTCTCACGCCATCAGTGCTGTAGCCCTCTAGATATTTTGCATACTTCAGAGTGAAAAAGAGAGGAGCAAGTTGGAAGAAATGCAGGGAAGGAAAGAGAAAAAGAACAGAGGAGAGAGGCAAAAGAGACAACACATTTTAAACCTACATTTTCAGTTGTCAGAGACAGTGAATTTCTTCATTGACAAGATCGTTTTTAGAAATTTTCTGTGTAAACCCATCAGCACCTTCATGGAACCAATTAGATAAGTTTCTGTAAGGTAGTGGGAGACGAAGAAGATGCAACGTAGTAGTTGGCAAATGCTGCAGTCAAATCTTGTGTGGCAAGCTGGCCATCCCCTAATACAACAGATACAGTCACATATCAACGTTACACGCAAAGAGAGTGAAGGACGATTTACTGTGTCGATGTGTTATCATCGTTGGTGGGGAAGTGCGGGGAGGTAGCGGGAGTGAGAGAGAGGCTAAAGGTCACATTACCTTGATCCAGAACTCCTCATAGAGTGCACAAGCGATGAGGCATCGTTCAAAAAGAACAACCACGCGCTCCGGAGTCCCATTTTCGATTTCAAAGTCCAGGTACTCCTTCCAGTTGTTCAGCTGGGTCTTCTCTAAGGCTTTGACATGGAAGTATGGCCTCTTAATCTAAAAAAAACAAAGACATAGATATGAATAAATGTTTTTCACAGTGTCAAAGACTAAAAAGAAAAAAACATTTCCAACAATTAACATTGTTGTGGAGAAACAAGACACATACCCCTTCCTCAAAGGTCCAGCGCTTGCTGACTTCATGTTCGTTGTGGTTGAACACTTCCTGCCGAACCTCGATCACCTTGTGGCGCATATTCTCGATCTCCGTCACTCTCTACATAAAGACACACAAAAACCCATGGTCAGCACCGTCATGTAATCTTCACCGTATCACATTCTCCACTTGATGTAAAAACTGCTAGTCCTGCAGCCAAGGATTTACATCACCATGAGCTTGCCAGAGCCAAGAAGCCTGTGGAGGGGGGAGGTATGTATGCACCATGCATATCAGCCTCTGGGTGCAGGTTCTGGGCCTCAGTTGATCCTTTTAGTTTTAGGGCGAGTCCCTGACTGGATGCCAACTTGAATCCCCCCTGGCATTCATTGGCTTGGCTGCTGACATAAAGACACCTCTTCAAACCTAAACAAAGCTTTCTGTCTAATAATGGAGAAAAGGCAAGCACCTGCTAACCCCTGCAACCAGTGCTTTTGTAAATGTGTCTCCCCTGCAGGAGGCAACCGGATTTTTACCTTAGCAGGGTCTGTAAGATCTTCTGTACCAGGTGGCAACTCCTCCTGATCAACTGTTGTCCCTTCTTCCTCGCTGATCATCGCCAATAGGCTGGCTTTTGAGAGCTCGAGTCTCAGCTGAACAAACTCCTCTTCTGACAAGAAGTGTTTTGGGTTGTTGTTCTGCACGTGCTCTTTGAACCTGCAAAGATTAAAAAAATGGTAAGTCAGATCCAACTCAAAGAAAGGTTCTAAAATAGTGTTACATGTAGGTATTATTTTAGTCAAAGTGGCCTGAAAGAAAAAAAAAGAAGCTTATTTTAAGTCTTTATTCGACTACAGAGAACCTGTGTCTCTGGAGTATCGAGCTGTAAGGAGCTGAAAGAAAGATGTAACATGACTGCAACCAAGGTTGTATTCCGTTTCCCCCCCTACCTCTGGAAGTGCTGGGAATAAAGCTGGGTTGGGATGCCCAAGATGCGGTCATAGATGGCGCTGACGTTAGCCAGTTTCCCCTGCTCTGTCTCCCAGTTGATGAAGGACTCCCACAGACGGTCTGAGCGAAAGTCCGTGCCTGCTGCAAGCACTGCATGTTCATAGGCACTAGTAGGAAAAAATAGGAAAGGTTGTGAATTTTGTGCAACTATTTGTTGTCTTATCAAATATTTGGTTAAATTCAATCATGAACACACAAAAATAGGGACTATGAGATCTCACATAGAGTTTCTGCTGTCAAATAAATAAGGGTCACATAACACAAGTCTTTTACTTACGCTCGAATGCGTCCCTCGGTCTCTGGGTCACTCAGGTCAGAGTTCTCTTTGATAAAGGTCAGGTAGTGCAGCCACAAATCCACACTGAGGGGGATGGCCTGCAAGCCTCTTCTGTATACCTTGGGAGAGACCAAAGACAAACAAGCCTGTCAATGGCTGGAATAATTTTACTTCAGTCATTGAAGTGCATTTCTCTTTGCCCCTCTGGTTTAACAGTTGCGGTCTCTAAATGGACCAACACTTAGTCACAATTAAATGGTCTTAAGTCACTGTACTAATATAACAATGGGATACATAAGAGACAATGCCAGAACAATCCAGCTGGTGACCAGCCAAATATTTGACTAGACAGAATAGCACATACAGTAATACCTAAAAAACTAAATACAAGAAAGCAACATATTTGTCCAAAAGATATTTATATTTACCTCTTCTGCAACCTGTATGTTCTCGTGCTTTTTCTCAATATCAGCATACTTCTTCCAGTAGCCATAGCAGTACGGATAACGTAGGAAGAATATATCAAATGACTTTCTCACAGCTGGAAGGGCATTCTGCAAAGGAGAGGCAATAGCAGAAAGATTGATTATGTTACATTTCCTGTTTAGTATAATACTTAAATTTTAGTAATATACGCAATATAACGTGTCAGCACATCTGCATGTTTTTCTTACCTCTTGCTCCACATACTGCAGCAGGTAGACCCAACCATTGAAGTCTTCTGGGTTCTCCTCGCATCCTTTGAATAGTTTTTCAAACTCACTGGGCAGCTCTGGCTCGGGCTCAGTAGGAACAGTCAACTCTTCTGTTATCTCTTTGGGTGGTTCTTCCAGCTCCATGCTATCCTCTGTCATCTGTGGGGCCTCAGTCCCATCTGGACAAGTTAACAAAAATCAAAGAATGTCACAGTATAATGTCTCAATACGCACTCAAAGTGAATTTGACTGGCAAAACAGTAAAAGTCCTTCTTACATTACATAATAAGTCATCATTTTTTTAAAAAAAGTTTTGGATCAGTTTTCACTTCTTCCAACAATATTTTAAATTTAGAGCCAATGTAGATTACATATTGCAATAATATCAGAATCTTACAGCGAGTCATTATGGAAACAAAACTTGCTAGATATTGTGTTACTTTGGCCAAGTCATCATCAAAAAATCAAACAAGTACATTAATGATTTTGTCCATGTTGAGATTAGTTGCTTCATGTATATTTATTGAAAACTTCACATTTTTTAGCTTTTCATATAGACGTGTGTTTAAATAACTGGCATGCTGTCTTCCAAACAGACAGCTTTTTCTAAGGCAGTTTGGTCTTCAGATAACTTTTTACAGTGGCTGGACGATCCTAAACGACAATCGGGTTCCGCAATGAACGTGCACACACTAATTGTTTTTATCACAAACACGGTCGGTCAGTGAAGGCGTAGTCGCAGCGGTGGCAGTCGTTGCCGCAAACATACTGCACGGGTCGAAGCTTTGTGACTAGCATCTAACGACTAGCAAGCACTTTCTCACCGCTGCTGCCGTACAGTATCATCCTTGAGCAAACGCTGCAGAAGCACCCGGCTTCCTCAATTTGAGGCACCAAGTGCTGAACGGCCTCCACCCTTTTCCTTTAATCATGCCCAGCGTCATTTGTTTTTAACTCCTTTCTCAACTAAAGCTGTATCTACATGCTCCAGGTTTGATAAACTTTGCCTCCATTGGCATAGCCTTCTTGGCTAGATTTAGTTTCATTGGTAGGTGGAAGTATGATTGGTTAAACCCAGTGCATCAAAAACAAATCCCATGTGGACATTTTAATTAAATTAATTTATTTTATTCTAAAATAGTCATACGCCGCAAATCCGGCACCAGGTCGGAGTACTTTAAGCCCTTACCCTATGATTATATGTTGTCAGAAAAGCACAGTCAGTTTTATCCTTGAATTTATACTAAGATTTTTTTTTAAGATTTTTCTAAGATTGTGCATTAGTTGCCAGTATGGTTGGAGAATGATCAAATGTTGCATCAGAGTCAAAAGATCTGAGTATGTGTTATGTAACAAGCAGCATAATTTAAATTCTGTGATTATGTGGTACTACTGCACCAATGATGGGATACAGGTCGCTGTTTTTACCCAATTCAGTTGAATGAACTGTTGAAAAAAGGTTTGCTTTGTTCTAGTAAACTCTAGTCATCCTAAATCTTACAATTTCCCACTTATGTTGAAAATCTATATCTATATATGATACATAGCAACAACTAAACACTAACTATTTTGATTACCTTGACTGCCATCCTGCACAGCAGCTTCTGGCTCTACCCTCATCTCCTGGTTGTCTTGCTCAGACTCTCCGGACTCAGATTTGTGTTCTGCTGGCTGCTCTGCCTCGTCTGCGTGCTGTGGTGGTGGTGGTGGTGGTGGCTGCTCTTGGAAGAGCTGAGCGCTGACAATCTGAAACTGCTCCACAGCCTTCTCCACAGATCCCAGCTCTGTGGAATCCATCTGCTCGTTTGGTGACTGCTGTTCCCCGGGAGCATCCTGGGACGCATCGGAGTCGTCAGGCAAGATATTGGTGAGTGGTTCTGGAGTAACCTGGTCTGGGGACCAGTCAGCAGTTTGGCCTAGAACAGGAAGGTCAGGAAGAAAGGCATCCCCATTGCTCTCCATGGCAGGGGACTCAGTGTCCAGCATTCCAGAAATGGTGTCGTCTGAGAGTTGTAGGCCTGTTGAGAAGCAGGTTGAATTATTAATATATTTTTTATTCTGAAAAGTCAGCTTTTTAACAACCAACATGGCTCATAAAAATGTGACAAACAAAACTCCTCAACTTTCATCATGATTTTGGCATCAGATGATTTACTACCACTATACTTCATAATGATTTGGGCTGGGTTAAAATAGTCGATTCTCCAACTAAATTCGATTTTTGTTTTAGAGAAGATGCATTTTATGATTAATCTAAAATCAGTCTTTTAAAGAGAAATGTGTAGCTTTGTGTAGTACATCTAATCTTTTTGGTCAACAAAAAAATGTATCAGCAACTATTTTGATAATCAGTTACTTGTTTCAGTCATTTCCAAGCAAAAATACGAAATATCACGTTTCAGCTTCTCAATGTGAAGAGTTTCTTATTTTCTTTGAAATACACGAGTAACCTAGCTAACCATCTTTACGTTTTGGACTGTTGATCAAACAGAACAAGCACACTTAAGACATCACAGTGAGCTTGAAAGAATGAACGGCAGATGTAAGTAATGCTAGCTAACTAAGTTAGCTAAATTTATACCAAAAAAAGGTCACCCTGCTTTAGAAGCAGGAGCTGGTGCTATCGGACACTTCCTTGTTGTGACTTTAAAAGAGACGCCAGCTTTGGCTTAAAGCCGAACGTTAGCTAGCTACTAAAAATAATGTACCCACGTGATTGGCTTAGTTAAATAACACTCCACACAGCCCATTAAATACATGATAAACGTTAACTAATTAACGTGTTCCGTGGAAGTGGATTGATAGTAGCTTTAGCTTTGTTTGCTGTTTGAGGCCATGTTGCAACCGGGGTGATCAAAGTTCAATCAAAAGTTGGGCCTAGAGTCTTAGCTAGCTACCCATTTCCTGAATATCACAGCAGTCAGGTTGACGTTAGCCTCACATTAGCGCTCGTTTAGTAACGTTAAATGTTAACTCAATTTTAAACATTTAGTTAGCTAGTTAACTACAATTTACAGCGTACCAAGGCCATATTAACAAAGTTTACCCAATAATTATTGATTACCTTACAATTTCGCTCACCGTACGCGTAGCTAGCTACTAGAACCACAACGTGTGACGCATATGCCTACAACTCCAGGTAATAGTCGGTACCAGCGGAGCAGCTTCTCCACGTTAGCTAACGTTAGCCGGCTAACGTTGGCAATTTCCCTAGCTAACGCTACCACTAGTAGCTAGCGTAAGCTGACCGCTGAGTTGTCACAATTCTAGTCACATTACACCAACTGTATAAATAAAGGTACGTTTTGGCATCTTACCAGTATCTTCCATGAAATTGTGTGCGGCTTTCGAAGTCACTTTATCTAACCTACAAGGACCAGGCGCGCTTTGCCCACCATACTTAACTTCGAAGAAGAACCTAGAAGGAAGTGTGCGCATGCTCAGCTTACCGCCCGCCCCTACGTGTGGCGAAAACATTGCCTGTAAATATTGGTGAAACACCTTTTTACAATTTCTGCAACCTTTTTTTAAGTTTATACAACGTGCAAAGTCATTACATAGACAGAGACAATTTAAACAAAGGGACATACACTTGGTTAACTAAAGAATACATGTATTTAGCATATAATATAGCAGTTAAATGTTGATACATGGTTGTAAGGGATTCGCAGACTGGGGTAACTCATAAATACAACATAAGCTTGCACTGGATAGTATGTAGTGATGTAATATCATCCACAATGAAGTTACACTGAACTGAAATTATCATAGTGGTGAGTTTTTACCTCATACAGTCTATGGTTTTTACATTGGTTATTTGGTAAATATATTCTCACACCAATCTTCTCGATATGTTTAGATCACTAATGTAGACTAACATAATTTGCTTGTAGTTTTAAAGTTGTTTATATAACAGCTAAATACCAATAAATCAGCTGAGACCTATTGGCCCATATAACTTTATTGTACATATGATACATAACAAGAGTTGCCATTCCATAGTTTATCTGCCAGAGATTAGTTTGTTTATCATTATTTATCATCTTACTGAAGTCAGTATTTAATAGTTTTAGTAATTGCTCTCATTGTATCCTACCCCTGCATGACATAGCCTACACCTTCAATAATCATAGTGTAGGCTATGTTAATTGTGTTTCAAGTAAGTTTTAATAAGCAGGTGTAAGTAGGCCTAGGCCCATGGATGTATTAAGAGAACGCCTAGGCCTAATAGGCTGCTTGCTTTCGACAACACGAGTAGTTCCCCCTGCCCTACTCTCTCACAACCTCCACGTCACTGACTAATCGTTGTGAATGATCAGACATGTCGGAAAGACCCACCTGTAAACCCTCTCTTGAGATCACAGAGCTTACTAAATCCTTAGATCTGTTTCATATGTAAAGGCCTATCTAATTCTAGTGGCAGACGTAGTATTAGAGGCGATTTAATACATAATGAAAGATCAAATGGCGTCAACTAATGGACCGGTTTGCAGTTCAGTTGCTTTGAGGCGCGCATGCGAAATGGCGCATGGTGCCTTTAAGTACTGTCGGAAATCTCACAATTTCAGTGAAGAGTGCATTTGTTTCAAGTGGTTTGTATTTAGCCTTTAGATATTTACTAGTTTCATTATTATACATTAAAAAGGTATAAGCAATAATACAATGGCGTTTAAATGCTGAATTAGTGAAGTCAAGCTTGGTTTGTGCTGTGGTTGAACTTCTCTCCATGCTGCAGTGATGTAGAAGTGTAGTCCAGGGCGTGTCAGAGCAAAAAAAGCTTTGAATCTTATTCATTACATTCAATATTATGATTAAGAAAGTAATAATACAAACATATTTAACATTAAACAATACAGCTAATCTACTTAATCAAGACTGTAAAGAATGTGGTTTGATCCAAGTGGATTGACAGTGACTAAACAACCCACCAACTGTCTGTCATTTTGACTGAAATATTGCTATCCTGAATGGTGCATTACTTTTTCTAAACAATGACTTTGAATGTAGTTAGTTACCAAAACTGTTCTGACTGTGACTTACTATTAGTGTAGGCTATAGTGTGTTCATGTAGGATACCATCATATAAGAAGCTGATTGAGAAAATAAATGTTCAGGAGCTTTAAGCTCAAAACCAACATATAGGCATTGCATCTGTATAACACGTACAGGAAATAATCCAAAGAGCAGTAACCTATTAAAACAACCAGGAAAAAATATAGTAATAAATACATGCTTATTATAAACATATGTTACTTATGGACGGTAGCCTATTATAATATACCATAATCACAACAATAGTATGATAAAATAATACGGTGAACCAAAATAGATCAAATAAAACAGCAGAGCATGAAAGTGTGGAAAAGGTTATTAAAAAACACTATGCAATGCCCTCATATTTGAATGTTTTTGGCGTCTTTAAAAGTCGGAGCTCATGAGGAGCTCCTGAATGCAGCAGTAGTGTGTGTGTGTGTGTGTGTGTGTGTGTGTGTGTGTGTGTGTGTGTGTGTGTGTGTGTGTGTGTGTGTGTGTGTGTGTGTGTGTGTGTGTGTGTGTGAGAGGAGTGTAGAGGAAGTGGCGGCTGATCTGGGTCCGCACCTTTTCCGGTAACACAGCACCGCCGCCGCTGTGTGACTGAACGGCTGGAGAGAGAGAGGGAGGAAGAGATACATAGAGCGGCAAGAGAGGGGAGAAACGGCCCGGGGACTGGGGGATGATTGCCGCAGACGTAGGTATGTATGCCGCTCTATGTGTTCTTTGTATTTGTTTAGCTTTTCTATCCGCATAGACAATATTTTTTCGGATCCAAAGTTGTCCTCTGTACTAACACCCCTCCCTTCTCTGGACCGCTCTTGTGTCACAGGGGGAAGAGAAGAAAGTCGGATGAATCAATGACCTTTTGAACGCGCTTCCTCTGGATGTCCCGGTGCAGAAACGGACCGGAGAGCTTAATATTCGGAGAAGAAAGACTTGAAATGTGGATTTTGAAGGAAGTCTGTGCTCAACGGCGAGTTTGAAACAAGGGGATGTCATTTTTTCTTCTTACATCGGAGGGCAGTGGATCATGAAAATATATCCCCGCCCAATTCTACGAGGGCTACACACATACTGCTCTCATTGAATGCTCCAAGTCAGCCGCTCAGGTCAGATCACCACCGTCCAGCTAATTGTATTGGTCTGCTATCCAACGGTACACACTTGAAAGTCGCCGCCTTTAGAATATCGACACTGGTGTCAGCCCACCGCTGCCATCACGTGGAGGGCTTTCAGCACACACTGAAACTGTAACTTCTCAGTTGTATTGAAAAAAACACTTCTAGTTTCTCTCATAAGAGAAGTCTTGTTTTTTTTTTCTTCTAACAAAGTATTTATGCACAGTAACCAAGATGGGGAAAATGCTCTCAAAGATCTTTGGCAACAAGGAGATGAGAATATTGATGCTTGGACTTGATGCTGCTGGTAAAACTACCATCCTGTACAAGCTGAAGCTGGGCCAGTCGGTCACCACCATCCCCACTGTTGGCTTCAACGTGGAGACCGTCACCTATAAGAATGTGAAGTTCAACGTGTGGGATGTGGGGGGACAGGACAAGATCAGGCCACTTTGGAGACATTACTACACAGGCACCCAGGGCCTGATTTTCGTGGTGGATTGTGCCGACAGGGACAGGATCGATGAGGCGAAGCAGGAGCTCCACAGAATCATCAATGACCGGGAGATGAGGGACGCCATCATCCTGATCTTCGCCAACAAACAGGACCTCCCAGATGCCATGAAACCCCACGAGATCCAGGAGAAGCTAGGCCTGACCCGGATCAGAGATAGGAATTGGTACGTTCAGCCCTCATGTGCAACATCAGGGGATGGACTATACGAGGGCCTGACCTGGCTTACCTCAAATTACAAATCTTAATGTTTCTCCCTTCACCAGCCTGGACACTTGGAGACAAAAAAGTAGCTGAGAATTAAAAAAAAAAAAAAAAAAAAAAATGCAATCTGAAGCAATTAAATACCATGACCTCTCTGCTGAGTGTATGTCAAAGAGAGTAGCAATTCTATTTTGTTTTCTTTTTCTTTTTCTTTTTGATAATGATGACTTCAATATAACCCCAGATTTCATTTATACAAAAGACAATTTATTTTTTTGGCTGGCTTTCTTTTTTTGTAGTTTGCTTTGGTTCACATTCTGTATATTCAGTACTGTTTAAATATACAATACTCTTTACTTTTGAGCCCTTCTTTTGTTTTCCTCCTTTTGTATAATTTCTTTGAGGGGACTTTGGGGACACACACTTATACTTTTGCCCCCTGCTTAGCTCTCATTCAGTATTCTCATGATCCAACTACATATCCAAAGGATGGGAAAGTCCAGAAACCATTCCCTACATCAGCATATCAATTTCATGACTCAAACTGCCTCTGTAATTTGTAAGAATGTGCATTATGGATGTGTTAGGACCTTTGGAGAAAAAAAAAAATAGCTGTTTTTATAATTGATTGTACTTGGGTGGTTGAGGAAATGTGTTCATACTTGTTTCCTGTGCAGTGATCACATCCATCATGTCTACTGTGGCAGTTTGTTTGAAAGACACTATGTGGACGCTGGATATTCACACACACTGTGATATGGATATATATTTTTGTTGTTTCAGGTTCTGAATCCGTTACCACCAGTCTTATTACTGCCTCTTTTGTTTCTCCCAGAGTTTCCGTTACTGTTGAGTATTTGTAGTTTCAGCTGCCTTAGGAGGGACCCAGGTTGCAGGTGCCCCAAAATCATGACAGTTACTGCGGCAGAAGATATTCTCAACTGCTGAGTTTGCACTTTGGGAGAGAGAGGGTGGTTACCAACCAGCTGGCTGTGCACATTTAGATTTTCTGACTGACTTTTGGACCCCAGCAAGTGTTTACGAAATGCCCAACCCCCCACCATCTCCAATGTAGGTGCTTCTTCTTTTCTTTTTTCTTTTTCACCCATCGTCATCTACCTGTACTATTAAGATCCTGCAGACACACACCAACTCTCTGTTTATAGTTCATAGAGACTGCTCTGTTTTATTTTTGTTCCCTTTTCTTTTGCTATGCTGATGAAATAATAAAAAAATATATCCAGATCAGTACGGAAGTGACGCCTTTTCAATAAGCAGTTGCAACCGTTAGAAGAGCAGCAAAAGTAATATTTCACTTCTGAAAAAGTCAAGCTCATAAAGGAGGAAGTGAGACTTGAAACAAACTGTGAAGTGAGGGGAGCCTTGGCCTGTTTGCTTTCTGCACTTGTATGTGTGAGTCATTGGCTGTGAATAAATGATGAGATCTCTAGTTTCAGAGTAGTGATTGTGAGGTAAAACGCACTTTGCTCCAGGTCTTAAAGTATCACTTTTGCGATCCAGGAGCCGACTCCTCAGAAGCCTTTTGACATTTGCAAATTAAGAGGTAATGTGGAGTTGGTCTAAATCTTGAACCACGGGAGGGTAAAAGTCAACAAGCTTAAACTTTTAAATGGGGTACAGGACGACACTTAGTACTGTCTTGGTAACGCCTATATTCTATATTTCAACATGGGTGCTGTTAAAAGTTTCAAGAGCAGGAAATGACACATTTCTCACAAACATATATATATATATATATATATATATATATATATATATATATATATATATATATATATATATATATATATATATATATATTGTTCTCATGATAAAAGCCTTACATTTGGGTGAGAATGAGTTCATCAAGAAGAGAGTGAATCTGGGTCACTGAGAACTTGATGAGAGCAGTGTCTTACTTCATGCTTGTGTAACTACTGAGGTTAGGGTGACAGCTTGGAGAAAAGGTCTTTTTACCAGCCTGGTGTTTTGCCCTTGGTACGTGAGTCGCTGGGACAGCCTTGAGATCAGGCCACAGTTTTGAAGCCATTCATTTTTTTCCTATTTGTTCTAACCACTTACTATATGTATATCGCTGCTCAGAATTGCACGTGTTCCTAAGGAAGGAAAAGAGCTGTGTGTCTAAAGGTCAACTTCTCCTCATGCATCTAAAGAGGCCTGTGTGAATTGTGGGTCATGACATCATGTGTGAAGTTAAGAAACAAACAAAATAGTTGTCACGCCTGTCGGTGAGCAAAGACAGTAACACTGAGTGTCAGGTTGAACTGTAAACATAAACAGGTGAAATACTGAATCCAGTGCAGGTTTTGTCTATTTCCGAACATGCTATGTCAGTAGGTAGCATTCTTATCACTCTCAAGTGTCCTCATAATGTTACAGTTTGAAGGTATTACATTTTTTTTCTTCCTGATATGTTACTGTAGTACTGTATGTTCAGGAGAGTCACAGTCCAGGAATTCCTGTGCAGGAATGCTTCCTCTCTCTATCTCTGTATTTGCTCTGTTTGCTCACGCAGTGTTTGTTCTGTAGCTGCCGGTGATTTGAAGTTTGACCTGTTGCTTGGTTGAAAGCAGTACCGTTAGTCCAGCATGAAGGACGGGGACAGGCAGTTGAACTGAGATAGGCGCACTAATGCCACAGTCCATAGTCTCTCCTGAAACTGCTCACTTTCCAGTAATATTTTTTGGGGAATTAGAAGCGGCACTTACAGGAATGTTGTGCATTTTCACAGTGCGCTTTTGTAATGAAGCCACTTTATTTGAACAGTTGAGGGCCGTGCCTCTGGTGTGTCAGGTATGATCTTGTTTGCGTACAATTTTTTCATTCATGACTTCCATTGTGCATGTGGAAATCCAAAATCTACAAACACTTTTTATTTTCTCAGGAAAGGAAATATGTAATATAATAAAGGGAGAGCAGTTTGTAGCTGAGGTTCAGCAAAGGACTGTATTATCTGTTGAAATGACATTACGTCAGCGCAGAGCCAGTGGTTCATGCTGCTCAAAACATGTCAGAGGCCTTTTGTACAGCTGTCACTGCACTCAGCACCAGATGCACTGCACACATTGGCTGGTGTCAAATGCTGTCTGACTCACCTGTGGCCCTCAGTTAAAGGACACGATTTCAAGAGTTTCCTTTCTGATCTCTCCTCTTATAACCAGGTAGAATCTACGAATTCAACAGCATTTTTGTCAAGAAAAACTGCCTCAGAGAGTTGGCTGCTACCAGAGAAGTAGCTGAAACTAATCCACTCTGAAGTTGTTCACAGTTACCACTGCACCCTCATTGATACAATGAGACAGTTCTTTTAGTTCCTTCTCCTCGTCATCATCAGTCAAATCAGGACCTCAGATGTGATTCACTTGAAATGTGTTTCCGGTGACCAGTCTCCCAGTGAAAGCTCACTACGGAAGTGTTGGATGTGAATGAAAGCCAGAGTAGACCTGCTCCGTTTTCTTTCACATTCAGCTTTAGCCTCGAGCGCTGCCATTGTATGTTGCTGGGCGGGGGTGGACTAAACTATTGTACGCCTTTTGAAGAGGGTGGTTTCAAACAATACTTTTAAATGGAGCTCATTGGCAGTTCCTCTGTCATTTGTTTACTCAGGCGTTCCTCTTTGATTTTAATCTCACTTCAGTTTGTCATTCAGCAAACCAGGAAACTGTCACAGACAATGCACATTTCAACATTAAAGAGTCAGTTGCTCATGAAGTTGTATTTTATGAAATATAACACAAAAAACCTCTGACATGCTTTCAGGGAAATATTCACCTGTTTACTCGGTGCCAAACCAGCCGTTAACGACGTGTCATGCCACTGTAAATCTTAATCTACGAGCTAAATGCAGTACAAGCACGGGTTGTGTTTCTGGTAACTTCAACCACACATACACTAACTCATATAGTGAGATCTCGAGTTGAATAGATACGCTTATGTATCATCGCTGTTCTGTTCTACCCACGGTTGTTTCCATAGAGCTGGGGAGTTTAGAGATGGTATGCTCCCTTTACTTAAAGAGTCATTGGCCAAGGGAAGCACTCTGCGAGAGTTTCAACCTCAAGCTTTCTCCCATCATGTTTGTACAAATGTGTTTATGTGTTAAAGTGTTAGTCCGATTGGCTGGTGTATATATGTACAGAATCTGTGGAATGAAAAGTGAAGGGATACAGACATTTTGACGACATTTAGAAAACATCATTGCAATGCATGGACTGCCGACAATGAAACTTATAGCTGTATATGTTAACAACAGTTATATTTTACAGTTTTGAATGTTGGCAGAGGTCTGCCTTCTCCGACTCCTCTTCTAGTTGTAAATGTTGTTATTATAAAGAGAGATATGCTAATTAGTGAGCTTCAGAGGTGCTGGTTGGCAATTTTTTTTTACCTTTGGACAGAGCCAGGCTAGCTCAGCACTTCCAGTCTTTGTGCTAAGCTAATCTAAGGTTGGGGTTTTTTTTGTAGCTGATAGCTGTCTTTTTTTTTTTTTATTCTTTTTTGGCATTTTAGGCCTTTATTTGTATAGGACAGCATAGACTTGAAAGGGGAGAGAGAAGGGGAATGACATGCAGCAAAGGGCCGCTGCATCGAGGAGTAAACCTCTATATATGGGCGCCCGCTCTACCAGGTGAGCTAACCAGGCGCCCAGCTAAGCTAACAGGTTGCTAGCTGTAGCTTCATATTTAACAGACAGACAGGAGAGTGGATCAGTCTTATCATCCAACCTTTTTGCCAAAAAGTGAACAGGTGTATTTTTTTTAAATGTTGTAACAAGATTAATTAGAGAAATCATCATAATCTGAAGTCTTTGGAAACTTCTTGTTTATCAGTAACTGTTGGCATGAACCTCATCAGTTTTGGGAGTAGCATGTAAATTACACAAAGACTGCAGCCATGACATGTGTTTATCTAAGTGGATTTTTATAAGAAAAGCTTCCATTAAATAGTTTGTTAGAAAATCGTCTATGCATGATCGAACTAGTCACTCTAACACACCCCTCTGCCTAATCTTTATCAAACCAGTTCTTCTTCAGCTCGTCAAGGATACGATTCGCCCTGGGATTTCTTTTGTTTTCCCAACATCATAACATCCACTACTGACACACACAAAGGGACTCTAGGACTGGGTGGATGGGCTCAGAAAGTCTCAATGTCTCAGTTGTCATGGAGCCCGTTTAAACAGTGTCGTAAAAGCAGCATGCAGAGTGACATTCAGCTTCCAGGCAGTTGTAAGCTCCTCAGAATCTGTCGCACATTGCGTTTCCCTCGGCCTTGGACAATGTGCTAATAATTACAGCGAGCCTGAGGCCTGTGTTTGCATTTGGCGGAGTAGTTGTGCAGTGGGAGGGATTTGTGCAGTAATGAGGCTCACAGATGTAATTAATTGCTTTTTCACATCCTTCAGAGCAGAACATAATTTGTTCACTGTCTTGTAAAATGTAAAAGAAGACCAGGTGGAAAGACCTTATGTACATAAAATCAGGCCTGGTACACAGATTTTCTTGCCTGATGTTTTGCTCAAAATGTATTTAAACTACACTTCAAATTAAATTAATGCAGTTGTGATCAGTATCCTTTTTTTTACACCAATAATGAATTTCGTGGGCTAAAATGTCTGTAAACATAAACAATACATACAAAACATGAACAGGAATTTAGCACTAAGACAAATCTTTCAGTGAAAAGATGACTTTTAGCCTGAAATAAATAAAAGAACAGACTTTTCTAATTACAGAAAGACTTCCTCTATTGATAAAGACCTAAACTGATGGGTAAATGGGTTGTGCTTTCGTTTGTTACAGGAAGTGACATATACTGCAACCTTCCTGTGTGACGCATGGCACACCACAGCAACAGATGGACACATTGAGATAAATAAAAAAAAAGATTAACAGGATAGTAGAGAGAAGTAATATGGACGTGTCTGGGTCTAAAACAGAACATAGTTGAAGTAAATTATGTGTTTGTTCAACAGCACTGTAATTACCTGGACTGACTTGCTATAGAACGGAAACATAATCCAGTCTTGATGCAGAATCCTTGACTGCTTTTAATATGAGTTTGGCCAACAAGTGGAATGAACATCATGTATATCTTATTGTAGGAGCCACCTATTGTATGTTGTTTATGGTCTTATTTATGTTGTTTGTTGATTATTGTGTTGTGCACTGATATTGTAGGTGGTGGGCGTTTTCATCACGGTTTGACGGGAAGTGATAACATATTTGTTTGCTTCACCTGGGGTTTTTTGGGCATTGACAGAGAGGGGGTGAGCCTGGGAGCGAACACTTTCTGTTGAACGCAGCACACCACACTAACGCAATTATTTCTACTCACAAGGTAACTTTACATTTGGTAACTGCAGTGCTAGTTGTATTTTACGCGTGGAAGAAGAGGAATAAATCATTGCAATACAATCCCGAGCGCGTCACAGTGTATTTATGCATCTCTCAGTGTTTAGTCCCTCGCGGCAGCACTTTGTTGGACTGCTTACAGCCACAATACTTAGTTTATCTCTAAGTTTCCTTCTGTTCATCTCAAGTGGCGATAAAAGAAACAAGAAGTGTGTGTATGCCTTTACACATTCTTTTTTTTATGATCAATTTTTTATTATTTTTATATATTTGAACATAGAACATGCAGAACAAACAACTACAATCAAACAAGAACCAAAACCCTCTCCCACCCCCCACCCTCTGTGGTCTCAGGGAAAACAAAACAAACCAATATACAAGAAAACAAAACAAAACAAAAATCCCACCTTGCCTAGTCACTCTCCTCTAATTGTTGTGGTGTTGAGGTCATTAGGACTGATACTTGTGCTGCTGCGTTTTTCCATAGGTCTATAGTCGATGACTTGGCTTTGTTAATCCTTGCTGTAGAGAGCTCCAGCATAATTATGTCTAGGAAGTATGCCAACCACTGTTTTATACAAAGCGAGTGGGGGGGGGAGCCAGTGTTGAGCTATCATTTTCTTGGTTGCGGTTGAGCCGGCTAGCCAAATGTTCCTCTGTCTCCCAAGCAGATGTAATTTAGAGTCGTCATTAAGTAACAAAACAATAGGGTCAGTAGGAATTCGACATCCTATCACATCTGATATTATTGATGTTGTTTTATTCCACAACTCGTGCATCTGTTCACACTCCCAGACCATGTGCAGGAAAGTTCCAGTTTGTTCAGGTTGACAGAACGTACAATAGGGAATAGGAATGACTTTAGAGACATAGCTCTACTGAGGAGTCCAATATGTCCTATGGCATATGTTGAAGTGGATCTGCTGGTGATTTGGGTTCTTGGAACAATGGGAAATGTTGTCCCAAACTGTCTCCCAATTAATTACGTACCCCTCAGGGCTCAGCTCTCGCTCCCATTTTTACTATTGGGAGTTCTCCTACGGATACTTGCATCAGTTTAGCATAAATCTTGGACACAAGATCAGAACAATCAACAAGCCATTTAATGATTGGGTGTGTCTCAAGACTGTTCCCCCATGGCACTCCATAACATTTTAGGGCTGACCTTAAGCAAAGATAAAGGAAGAAGAATGTCCTAGGGACCTCAAAGCTAGCTCTCAGGTCTTCAAAACTTAACATACCTTTCTCATTGAATAGTTGGTCTAAAGTATAAATACCTCTGTCACTCCACTGGTTACAAGGAAAGGGTTTGTTACCAGACATTAGGTGTGCATTGTGCCATATTGGGGTATTCAAATGCCACTTATTGGTGTATCGTAGGTGCTCCTCCACTTGTTTAAAGTTGGTCAGTGTGTTGGTGATAATAGGGCCATGGGATACGCAACATTTTTGGGCACACACCTGCATAAGCAAGGTCTTGCAGTCTTAGACTTCCAGTGAGGTTTTGCTACACTTTGGTACACTTTAAGGTTGGGGACGGCCAGGCCTCCAGTGTTTGTGGTACGTTGCAAGGTAGAGTATTTTAGCCTAGGTTGTTTATTATTCCAAATATACTGCCGAATTACAGTATCAAGCCTTTACACATTCTTTAAAAGCTGTGGTAATGAAATCTTTTGAACCCAGGTCAAAGGCTGCCATTCACACCTTGTGTAATTATTAATAGGTCGGCTATGGAATATTGTCAGACTAAACAGGGAGCCAATTATCGCTTTCTCTCTCATTCTCTCTCTCTCTCTCTGGTGCCTGTTGGCAACCTCCCACTTACACAAGCACAGAAATAGAGTCACCAATACAACTTTCATCCCTAAATAACACACAACACTAAATCCAAAAATAACCCACCACACACAGTCTTCCCACCGGCTCCTATTAATGACCCGTCTGAGGAGCCATCTGCTTTCCTGTAAGGCCCTCACACTCAGCAGCTGTGTATGTAGCCTATGTGCTCGGGTCATGTACATGTATGGCAGGTTGTTGGCAGGTGCTCCATGGAGCTCAGTGATTTGTGAAGGGACTCAGTGTGATGAAAGCAATCAGAGAAAACGTCTCAGCTCACTAGTCAATGTTTAAGCTGATATGAGGCCTCATGATGTACAAGTGCAGTTTCATATCCCACGCTGGGACGTTTCCTGTTTCTCTAAAGATTACAGGTTGTAAGTGTTCCACAGTACTTCTTGAATTAAGTTGTAATGATGGTTCTCTTTGCAAGTGTTGCAGTTATTCAGTTCTTTTTGTATACTGTGATGGAACCTAATCAATAATTCATTTCAAATGAAACACTGGAATACATAAAGTGTACTGCCGAACCAACTGACAACAAATTTGGTTAATCTTTCACGTGCAACAGATTTACGTGTATTTATCTGACCAATGTGGCTCAAATGTTGTTTCTATGAGGTCACTGAATGACTTTCTTATCCCCTGCTTCTCACGTGATTTTTTCTTATCTTGCTCAATGATGTGCAAAATCTAACAATATCATTATGTGCAATCAAGCAATTAAGGCTGAGTCCTTACCGGCCCAGGGCTCTCTGCTGTAGGTCTTCCCCTTTCCTCTCTGTCACTATCTTAATAAAGCATAAAAAGTGCCCCAAAATCAGCATATATTTAAAAACTATTGAAATAAAAGCTATTTACTCAATATACTTGATGTGACTGTGTACAGTGGTTTGTTAAATCTGTTGTGTACAGTATATACAAGCAGTTTTTAATGCCTTCATTTTCAGTGTTTTGCAACAAACCTGCTTGTGTCTGCAATTAAGTCTTCATCGCAGGGAGCCAAAATCACTAGCGGAGCCTGTTGTGTCCGAGAATGGTAATATGCTGAGCCATCTGCAGTATCATGCCTGCTCTATGTAGGAGTCTGCCGTCTCCTCAAGTAGAGGGAGTATGGTGTCTCACACACACACACACACACACACACACACACACACACACACACACACACACACACACACACACAGACAGGCATGTGTGCACTCACAGGTAGGACACTGTCTTTTATGTTACAAACATGGCCTCATGCACTTACACAAGCACACAGTGATGTTTACATATGAGATCATGACATTATTTTATTCTCTGTATTAAAGTGATTTAATAAATCTTTTTTCTCTCTTTGGTATGTATTATAGCCAGAATTCTGCTTCACCAGTCCAACTACAAACAGGGGAGACAGGGTTGCTAAATGACAGAAATACCTTTTCTTTGTTTGCTCTTGTCTCTATGGCAACATTGACAAAGACTCAGCAGCAGATGGCTGAAGCACATCTATGCGGTCTAAACCTGACAGGCTTGACTCCCATCCCTTACTTACCATTCTTTAAATATCTAGCTTTAAAGCAGAGTCAACTAGATCCAGATCAAGGAAGTCGGTCCGGAGCCATCTTCACGTCACTGATGCGTCGTTATGGGTATATATATATCATAGAAACAATCCAGCAGTCACATTCATCATGAACTCTGTCTGATGGTGTAGGCCTACAGTATGTGAAAGCCAAAATACCAAAGCATTAGTGGGATCATGCAGTTATAGGCATATAATATAATAATAATTTAATAATGTATACTCTTTATTGATCCCCAATGGGGAAATTACAATTTACACTCTGTTGTTATTACACACTACACACAGGCCTGAAATACACACACATGCTCAGGTCCTTTTACATGCACTAATGGAGAGATGTCAGAGTGAGTGGGCTGCGACTGCTGAACAGGCGCCCTGAGTGGTTTGGGGGGGTTCAGTGCCTTGCTCAAGGGCACTTTGGCAGTGCCCAGGAGGTGAACTGGCACTTCTCCAGCTACCAGTCCACCTCTGTATTTCAGTCCGCATGGGGACTTGAATCAGCGACCCTCTGGTTCCCAACCCAACTCCCTACTGCCACCCCCCAAATATTGCGTATTTGAAGAGAGAGTTGTCTAAATGTCTGTTTTTTTAATAATTTGATTTACTCTTGTGTCTATATATATATATATATATATATATATATATATATACATATATGTATGTATTTATCATTTGTGAACATATGCCGACATTTGTGTATATCAGACTGTTATTCAGAACATTTGAGTGTCGAGTTATTCCAGAAAGGTCCTTTTTTGTGTACATTCTGCATGAGCATACACTTAAAAATGATCGCTACTCTATGTTTTGCTTGACTTGAAATGCAGCCTGCCAAAATGCTGCATAATGATAGCAGAGGTAATGCATTCCACATGTTCACAATTAGGCATACAATCTCATCTGTGATTTGCTCACCAAATATGGTTTCTAGATAACTTATGTGATGCAACATGGTTCATTGCTACTACACACTGTGGTACAAAATAGACTACACATTCCTTTCCAATTTGGCTCGTTAGATCCCTTTGATTCATGCTGGTGACATAAACATCAAATCAAGCTGCCATAAATGGAATTTTTTTAATTGTTATGTACTGCTGATTTATTGAGGTAAACTACTTTTAGCATTTTATGCCAATAGTATATTTTGTGAACTGTGAATATAAATAATATAAGCTACAGTAGCAGGACATGCAAGCCGGCCAAGACCTGCTTCTCTTTATCACTTTAACTGCCAGAGGGTCTAGATGACAGAACTCATGACATCATGGAAAAACAGTTTCTATATATATATAAACAGTTTCCTTGTCTATTTGTGGCAGTGGGGTGATGTTGTGAACAGAAAGACAGTTTGTGGACACAAAGTCAACTCTGCAATGACAAGCACCGTATACTGTGCGAAGTATCCTTTAGCAGGTTGATGACTCTCTCCCACTGTTCTATGATCTCAGTGAAAAGCTAAAAGAGAAATTCTCTTCTGGACATTAATAAATCACCACATAATCATGAAATATATAGAGTGGATTCTATTAATTCACAGCATTCTTCACATTGTAAATTCCTGGGTAGACGGAGTAAATACTTCCCACAGCGCAGACTGGATCCTTGCCCTGCTGATTGATTATTATGGCCATAAACAATGTGAATTAAGGGGAGCAGCAAGGATTCCAGCAAGGATGAAGGACAAACATAATTTCTGGTTAAATGCGGAAATTCAGCCAAACATAGACAGGAACAGCCAGAAAGAAAACAGAAAGCAGAGGAAAGTGACAGAGAAAATGGGAAGGATAGAGACAGAGAGAGATTGAGAGAGTGAGGAGGGTGAGAACACACACAGGCACGCACGCACACACACACATCTGGTCCATCCAGTATACACAGTTGGTTGTACAGTTTTTTTTAAGTGGGCTGTCAAGATTAAGGGTGTGGTTGTTTGGTTTGGTTTGGTTTATAATGAAGCTCATTCATGAGTCATCACCGCTTCCAGTGTCATCAACTGTCTCTCTATAGTTGTGGCAATGTGTGAGGGAAGACATGACCATTTCCATTTTTAATTTCTTTTCATATCACTCAGGTATCTGTACATTTGCACAGGTAAATGTTTTAATGACACCGGCATACCCGATAGCAGTTAAGGGCCAATGTCATCACATACAGAATACTGCATGGCGCCTGTGTGCCCTGCATGCAAGCCACTACATGCCTACAGCCTGCCAAGATCATGAAGAGGCTAATGTTCCAGATAAAGGCAGCCATGCCGCTGTGGAGACTACACAGATTCTGTTACTGACACCCCAGCTCTGCGTTCTGTCCAAAAAGCCTGCAGCAAAGGTTTTGCTTTCTATCTCATCAAATAACAAAGAACAGCAACCAGCTTGTTGGAGGAAAATTTGCCTAGTAGCCTATGTGACAAGACAGCTGTATCTGATCCAACTGCATCCCATTCACTCTTATTACTCTAAACATTTAAATCCCTAAGCGTTATCTCAACAAATACACACATAGTGGAATGCAGTGGGTGGTAATGGTCCAGTGCACAGGTATAACAGATGTTTAGACAAACACATGAGTGTAAGTAGTTACAGTTTACTAACTACATAGACTGGAAAGTTGTACTTTGCAACTTAGGTGCACTGCCCTCATGTGGTCACAGTATTATGAGTAGGCCAAGTGCACAGACATTACTCTTTTGTGTGTGTGTGTGTGTGTGTGTGTGTGTGTGTGTGTGTGTGTGTGTGGTGGGTGAGTGAGTGAGTGAGTGAGTTAGTGAGAGAGAGAGAGAGAGAGAGAGAGAGAGAGAGAGAGAGAGAGAGAGAGAGAGAGAGAGAGTGGGAGTGTGGGCTCCAGCCGGCCTGTATCTGTCTCCCAACTCCCACATGAAATGCAGACAAAAAAAGAAGGTGTCTTGTCTGGGGCGCAATGGTGACCCACATCCTAGCTACACCACACCCCCGAAGCATCTCATTACGTCAGACTCCATAATGACCCACGAGATCAGAGCTACATGATTTCCATACATAACATCAAATGGCCTGGCCTTTAACTTTAAGTGTGCCAGTACGCCTCTACATGCCACGGGATGTGAGCACTTCCTCTGGATTTCGAAATGCCTCATTTTTTATCATCAGTGGGAGCCAGCTTCTCACCAAGGCTGCATCCATTTCATGTTCCATAGGAGGGTTCATGCTTAAGTGCATTTGTATATTTAATAATTAATGCATTTCATTCTTTTAATCGTCTGTACAGTATTCTTGACCTTTAAATCCGCCGACACGCACGCATTTCTCCTGGTAGAGGTAATTTTGTCAACTACTTTGAGACAAATTTTGAACGACCACCCCTACAAAATATGGTACGCCCCACTCCTCGCCGTTAGCCGTTGTTGTACCCTATGCTACTGAACAGATAATGTTGCGATACTAGCTACACACTAGAGTTAAAGCCACGAAAAGATGCGCCTTTACGGGATTAAAACAATAAAACAAACAACGAGAAGTCTGGAAAAACTTTGCCCAACTGTGCCCAAACTTTGATAGGCTACAACCCAAATAACTTCCCTTCAGTTTCGAGTGTGTTAGCATTGTTTTATCTCACCATTATTGCCATTGGACGCGTTTTTTTTTCTTCTGGAGCAGTCCAGTCTGATGAATTCACCGAAAAAAGACGGAGATGATGATGTGCCCGTTAAAGACCCGGTAAAATACGGCGAATTGGTCATTTTGGGGTAAGTCTCTTAAAACCCGATAGTAAAATTGTGTAGGACGGAGTAACGCTCCAGCGGCATAATTAACGTTTAATATGCAGCACAATAAACCAACAGATGACGTGTGAGTTCAGGTTTAATCCACTGCTCTTATAAAAGATACCCTCTTACTAATCGTTTTTCGGATAGTAAATCCATCATACTAACACATTTTAGCTCATTTATTGCATATTGCCGTCGTATACCACCAGTCTATAGCTGTGTAGTAATGTTACAAACTAACTTTATGTTACAAATGAAAGCACAATCTCTGAAACTATGCAACCGTATTGTTTCCACATCATGTATGGTGCGTTTGAGTGTAAAATGTGCTAAATTTGCTGTAGCCTTAGCACATAAGGCTCCTACTACGGATGTAGCCGCTTTTTCATCAATGGTTGTAGTGGGGGTAAGCAGCGCTGGATTGCTCAGGCTGAAAATCCCAATGATGTCATACTATGCTAGATCTGGGATTGCTAAAAGTAGGACTGAGGATGGTATCATTGTTTGAAAAATACATACACCTTGCTCACATTCTTAAGTCATAAAGTCTCTTGTATTACTAATTAATAAACGTCGCAGCCAGATGACCACCCATGCCAAGGAAAGAGGAGGAGGAGAAAAGCCTATTTACATCACCAGCACACAGTAGGCAGGATGTGCTGATGACAGCCACCAGCTTCCACAGCATTTCCACCCCTACAGCTCTGTGCAGGGTCTGCAGAGACCATAAATGCCACAACACACACACACACACACACACACACACACACACACACACACACACACACACACAGTCATATCCAGGCTTACACAGGCCTCCCTCTTGCCCTGCAGAGCTTCCTGTGTATGCCAAAGATAACTGACCTAATGGCCTATCTCTTCCCCTCCGGCTGAACATAGAGTGAGGAGGCTGTAGTCCGCCTGCATCAGAATACTGATTAGTTGTCCTCGTCGTCATCTGACTGTTTGAACAGAGCAGTCCTTTTACATCCTCAGACCAGAATAAGGAGTAAGGAACTTAAACACAAGCGCAGTCTGCGGTGTGCGCCACAGTGCTTAATGTGCCTCATCAAGGGTTGAAAATGCATTTGTAGTAACTCAATTTGAAACTGCAGTGATTGTTTGGTTTGGCTTTGTGTTGACAGAGTGATGGCCACAAGCTTGCAGGCTATTATCATTATCATCTCTGTGGTTTTGAACAAGGCTTGAGTGTTATTATGGGACAAATAGATTTAGCTAACTTGGACCGTCTTCCGTTATTGTTGTTATTTTGTTATGTAACATACAGTGGTACACGATACACTATTAATGTCAATATTAACATTATTACACAGGTGATCCCATGTCCAAATCAGTGGGATGTCTTGTGGTTTAGACCCAGTTTGTCGGTCCCTAAACATACAGCAGGTAACTTTGACAGCAGACACCCGGTGTCAGAACAGGCTGTTCCTTCTACTGCTTCCTGTCAGATATCATATTTCCCCTGGCCTGTTTTGTACAAGTGTGGTCTGACTTTGCATCTGTCAGCCTTGATGATCACATGCCCTGTGTGGTCGATGCCTGCTTTACTGCAGGCCTTGTGATCTTTGCAGTGGCTGTCTGCCATCGCTCATTTCCTTAGTTAGCCTGGACACCATGTACAGCGCTGCCCTGTCCGGCAGCCCTCTAAAGCTCAACTCACTTATAACACACTCCCATCATCACTATGCAAACACCCTCATGTTCTCTGCAGTTATCTCTCGCACACCTTTTTATCTCACCCGAAACCCCTCTTAACACCGTTTCTGTCGCATTCCTCCATCTCTCGCCCAGTCCCTTCCGTGCCAGCCTCCCAGTGTTTTGCTGAGTGTTGACTTTCACACAGGCAGACCTCCTTGGTGGCTTGCCCTCAACGAAAATAAACTCTGTGTCGAGGGGCAGAAGGAGTGAATATTTCATATTGTGCCTTATGATGTGCGCACATGCGTGATGCAGGCCAGAACTGCCCAGGCAAATCTTACCTTGTGGAGCTGCTCTTTCACTGGCCTTTACCCTCGACCCCTCTGCCTAGCCTTGTCCCTCAGCCTCCTCTCTCCCTCTTGTCTACTTGCACCCTGCCATTTGCTTCAATTCATTAATTTAGCTTAAGTTTTCTGTCTTCACTACTACTAGCTTCTGACTTTGTTTCTGTCTTTTTCTGTCAAGGCATTGCCTACCTTTTCTCTTTCAATAAGCTGATTTACTCTCCTGTGCCCTCTTATCCTTTGTCCCATTTCATATCTTCTGCCTTTTAACCAGGCCCCTCAGAAGCCTGTCCTTATGTGTCTTCTTTTCCTGACCCAGACCTTTTTGTGGTCAGCCGGGGTCCAGTTTCAGGAACACGCCGAGTTATTGGGACTTTAGCTTATTCACAGTAACCCCCAGAGTAAGACAAGTCCATACATACCCTTCTCATCTCCGTGCGTGTTGTAACTCTGTCTGACGCCCCCAGCGCTAGCTAAGCCTAGCACAGATCCTGGAGGTAACCGGTTCCAACTAGCCTTCTGCTCCAAATAAGTGACAAAATAACGCCAACATTTTCCTATTTACATGTTGTGATTTGTATAGTCACAGCGTGTACAAATAACAAGGTCATATGAGACACAGACGTCTTCTAACCGTATACATACTGGGAACTATATTCTCAGAAAGGCGAAGCACTGCTACTTCTGCTACTTGGGCGGAGTGATTTGCTCGCAGCACCTGAAGCCCTGTGGTGAGGAGCAGAGAGTTAGCCTGGAGTTCGCTCAGAGTTGGAGTAATATAGTCAACAATTACTAGATAGTAAAAGCATAGTGACCTTGTTATTTGTATGGAAGGGTATGTATCGACTTGTTGAACTCTGGAGGTTACGGTGAATAAGCTGAAGTCCCAATAAGTCGGCGTGTTCCTTTAAACTGACAGGCAGGGCCATGGAGGAAACAGGTAGCACTGAATCATCTTCTGTGATTATTACAAGTAAATGTGGCCTGTTTGAAGGTTTTTCCGGGGTTGTTACCCACGGAAATACATTTTGGTCCTGCGATCATTCATGAAAGTATAGCTCATTTAAAAATGCATAATGTAAAGAAACTTCCCTTAGAGACCAATTGAACCACCAAAAAAACAATTTACTAATTGTCCTAACAAAATGAATTGCTATCCTTAAAATAAATAAATAGATTTAAACAAGATAATACGAGAGAGGTGAATACAGTGTTTCCTCTGTATTCACTGTATTCTGTATTCGGGGGGGGTGTTGAACGTCAAAAAGTACGGGCTTATCTGCTAATGTTAGCTACTGACCTTTTCCTTGGAACCATCCTGCAAATAGACGGTACCATAGGGTGATTTAACGTCACCGCTCATTTTACACACAGTTTAACAACAAAACGCTGAGTGAACATTACTAGCTATGTTTTTCATGTTGGTTTTGAGCGGTATGCACCCCCACTAACCTGGAAAACGGTTTAAAAACAGTAACGTTAATACAGCGTCTCCTGCAGCGGGGAGTCAGAGGCAGAGGGACCGTCACCGCAGCATTCGCTAACGTTAGCTTCTTGTCTCATCTGGGGTCTGATAAACAGTAAATTCATCAACTTCAGTGTCCACAATGATGTCTTCCAATAAACTGTAGCTGTCATAATTCATGGGACCCGCGTCAGTGCGGATTTCATGTCACGGCTTTCGTCGCTGTTTGTCACTTTGCCTAAGATTGAGTGACAAGTAGTACTCGCCCTGTTGTTTATTTGGTTGCCATGACTTTGCGAGGGATCACGTCCTGTCACTGTTCCAGTTGCTCACCCTAAGGGGAGAGAGAGTGGATGACAGTTCACTTGAGTTCAGTAGAGCACACGGCTCTGCAGAGTCACACTCATTCACTTTCTGCCGATTGATTGACTGATTATTTCAGCTTTGGTTCGGATGAACAATTCTGCTGCTATTTTGTTTTATTAGGGCTGCAGCTAAGGATTATTTTCATTCTGTTGATTCTGCTGTCAGAGGATCTGATACTCTATGAAATGTCACAAATAACAAATGCCCACTACAAGTCACCAGAGCCAAAAGTGACGTCTTAAAACTGTTAACAGCAGTCTGACCAGCATCAGAAAAACCCAAAGTACAGTATTCAGTTTGTAATGATATGCGATGAAGAAATCCAAGGACAATTTTGCATTTGAAAAGCTATGACCAACAGGGTATTGGAATTTTCATTTTATGCATTAATTACTTATTCAATTTTCAAAATTGTCATTGATTAATTTTCTTATGAGAGACTGCTTGATGAAACGATCAAAGCTTCTGCTTGATTGTACAAACACTGTCAACGCAGAGCGTGGTTTCTCCAGCCCACGCTGCGAGGCCACTGTGACACAGAACAGAGCCAGACCAGATGACCTCCGATCTGCTCAAGTCTGAAGACCAGTAAAGACTGTTAGTGTCCCTCAAAGTCTTCCTGCCCGCTGGGCATCCTCTGAATAGTTATGTTTTTAATAAGGACCATGCCCTGCTGATTAGTTAAAAGCCTGAAACCAGCATACTACCTTCTTTGTGAACTCAAGCTGTGAGAATGATGTTCCACTCTGCTTCAAAAGAAATTGAGGACAAAGTCTAAATTTTAATCAGCACCAGAAAGGTTTCAACATCACGACTCACTCATTTTCATTAAAACATTAAAACTGACATCATTTTAAAAAATAAAAAAAATAAAAAAGGTTGATGTTGAATTATAAAACGGTCAAGGTCTAGAATACGTTATTTTCCACTCTCGTGAGAAGAATCTGAATTTTCATGTCTGTTTCTATTAATGAACAGAAACCTTCAAAGTAGTATTCAGCATACTAACTGGAGCACTCACTGAAGGCTATATGGTTAATGGTATTGTCCTGCTGAAAATGCTTTTCACTGTGAAAAAAAGAAATGACAAAAAAAAAAGAAAGCTTCAGTAAGTATGAGCATGGAGTGCAAGCTGAGTGAGTGGGATCAAGTGCTAGTTGTCCTTTTTATTGAGTTTCAGCAGTTTAATATGAATCCGGAGTGTGATGCTTTTTCAAAAGAATCTGCGAAAATGCCGCCGTAAAGATGCACAAAATCATTGGAGCCTGCACTCTAATTGCAGTTATTTATTCAGACATCTTGGTACCATTGGTGGCATTTTAGTTACAGCTTTAGTTTTCCCACAAGGGATGACAGATCATAAATACAGTATGCAAACAAGATAACAGTGTTCTTCCCATCATTAGGCTTTCTCAATGAAGCTAGATGAACTGGAATGAACTGAATGAAATGTGCAAGTAGGGGATGTAACAGTATGAAAATGTAACCTCACGGTTATAGTGACCAAAATGATCACGGTTTTCGGTATTATCGCGGTATTTGTAAGGTAAGGTATTTGGTAAGTGTGTTCAATATGTTCAGAAAGCACTGATAGGTAGGCCTGCACGATCAATCGTTATAAAATCGCGATCTCGATTCACCCTGTTCACGATTTAATTTTTAAATAACTTTGATTTTTTTTTAATTCTCATTTCATTTTATGAGCCGACTGCATCACAAACGCTACTACTTTCTTCTGTGAGTTTTAAACATGGACTGTATAAAAAAGGTTTTAAAGCGCTCCCAAGCGCTGCAAAGCTCTCCTTTCTCTTCATTGAAGCCTCTGTGTTTACAGGCTTGTGGTGATGCGCAATGTGCTATAGGTGCCAAAATAAAATCTATGTTTGGTACTGCCAATTTGTTTTGTTTTGTCATGGTTCATGTGTGCTATAAACATTACACTTCATGAGAAAAAAATCGTGGCAGAAAATCGTGATATCAATTCTAAGCTAAAAAATCGTGATTCATATTTTTCCCCGAATCGTGCAGGCCTACTGATAGGCCTACCCAAGCTGAAATAGTTTCAACAAGTGTAACAGTGTTTATTATATTACAAAAATATAGGCAATAGGCTTGTAAAAACTATTGAAAACAGGCTGCTGAAACACCGGCCCGCTGTAGGGTGTCCGGTAAGAACTTATGATGTCTGACTTTGAGATCCAGGAACATTTATTTACAACTCCAACGTGAAGTTAACTATGAAGTTGTATTTGACGTTACATGTGAAGTTGGATGTGGTTCTGAAATATAAGCACTATGAACATTATTTACCAAAACTAAATGTTATAGCCACCAGCATATAACAAGAAACAATACTAAGAATTACATTCATTTATCTGTAATAATAAATTTAACATATTGCTCAGTAACACAAACTGAGAATAAGCCACATCTATTACAGCACACATATCCATAACGGAGCAAACAGTGTAATACACCTTTAATAGCTAAGCACGTGGCTCCACAGCGCTAGTCTGTTTACTGGTGATTGCACCTTGCTAGCAAATTGCCCTAACACAACCTGAATATCAACACGTGGCTGCACAAATATTAAACAATCTGCACATCTATCAGCTATGCAATAAGAAACACAGCAACAGCAATATTATCAAGGCGGTAATATCTCTCTCTCTCTCTCTCTCTCTCTCTCTCTCTCTCTCTCTCTCTCTCTCTCTCTCATAAATGTCACATTGTAACACCGTTAAACCGGTAATCATTACATCCCTATGTGCAAGCTTGTCGTCTTTGAGTCTGAGTTGTATTCTAGTCTGATCTAGATTAGCTGAACGTGATGTGCTTGTGTCCGTGTTCACATTTTTTGTATTCATTTTTTTCCAGGTACAATGGCTCTCTTCCAAGTGGAGACCGTGGGCGTAGAAAGAGCCGCTTCGCTTTGTATCGGAGGGCCAAGGCCAACGGTGTCAAACCCAGCGCTGTGCACATCCTCAACACACCACAGGACAGCAAGGTACGTGTGTGTGTGTGTGTGTGTGTGTGTGTGTGTGTGTGTGTGTGTGTGTGTGTGTGTGTGTATACGCACGTTTTATCATTGTGTAACATTAGTTTCCTTCCTGTGACTCCCTGTTGTCTTTTATAAATGAGCTAGAAGGATGACTAAGCATGCTGCATGACGACATGACGTACGTGGGCTATCTATCGTGTGTGTGTGTGTGTGTGTGTGTGTGTGTGTGTGTGTGTGTGTGTGTGCCTACATACGGATGCATGATTGTATGATGACTTTAAAATGGTGATGAAGTAAAATGAAGATAAAGATTTTTATCACTATCAGGCCAACGTCACATGCTGCTATCACACGTAACATTAAAGCATGACACTTTTATTTTACACTTATTAATGTGGGCACGTCTTATGGATTTGTGAGTAACAGTGGGATTCAGTCCGCCGTATTTTCTATCAAGAAAATGAAAGACTTTTCCAGAAGATCAACGCATTTTGCTTGTGGCCCTTGTTGTTGCAGGCTGTCCACAGCAGGGGGCAGCACAGCATCTCTTTTACTCTGTCCCGTAACCAGACAGTGGTGGTGGAGTACTGCCATGACAACAATACAGACATGTTCCAGGTAACCACCAAGGAAAATCAAGAAAACATCCTGCTTTAAATAATGGCCCGTGTTACAAACGCAAATAATCCTAGATTTGGGATCAAAATATGCTGTTATGTAATGCCATCAAAGGAATTTCTACAGTAGGTAGATTATTTTGGTTCTATTGTGACTGTGACTTGTGTGGAAAATCTCCAAGAAAGTCTATTTTTATACCCAAAGTTCTGCTCTATAATAATAGCATCACAGATGTTTTTGATTTGCAACAAATGATGACGTGGCTTTCACCCACGGTAATAAAAACCACAATCATGGGAGAATCAAAATTCTCTAGGTTGTGGAAAAATCCCAAACCCCACATTTAAGCTAGTGTGAATCTAAAACTATTAATAATTGTGTAGATATATATATATATATATATATATATATATATATATATATATATATCAATATTACTTTTGAATATCACTTTGAAAGGCATTTGTTTTGATGAATGGTATCCAGTAACCACCTCTCCGTGCTGTACCCTGCAGATTGGACGCTCCACAGAAAGTCCCATTGACTTTGTGGTGACAGACACCTCCGGAGGGGGGAAGGAGGGGGAGGACCCCTCCATTGCTCCCAGCACCATCTCACGTTTTGCCTGCAGAGTGGTGTGTGAACGCAACCCACCTTACACTGCACGTATCTACGCCGCTGGCTTTGACTCTTCCAAAAATATCTTCTTAGGGGTGAGTAGATAGAGTATAGTATAGTATATAGTTTTGGAATCAGTATTAAAATAATAAAAAAAAAAAAATACTTATGAACCTCATTAATCTCATGTCTTTGCCACCACAGGAGAAGGCAACAAAATGGAAAAACCCTGATGGGCACATGGACGGCCTGACCACCAACGGGGTGCTAGTGATGCACCCGGAGGGGTTCCCAGAGGACCCCAAGCAGGGTCTGTGGAGGGAGATCTCTGTCTGTGGGGATGTTTACGCCCTGCGGGAGACACGCTCTGGACCCAGCCGGGGCAAACTGGTGAGTCACCAGTTTGGTTACCGTGTCCACAGTACCGTGAGGTTTGTTTTTGGTTTGACTGTAAGCAATGTGTCTGTCTGTGTGTCTCCGCAGGCCGAGGGTGAGAGCAGCGCACTACGTGACGGTTCCCTGGTTGACCTGTGCGGTGCCACCCTGCTGTGGCGTACAGGCGAGGGGCTCATGCGTGCTCCCACCCTGCGTCACCTGGAAGCACTTCGCCAGGAGCTCAATGCGTCCCGGCCCCAGTGTCCTGTAGGCCTCAGCACGCTGGCCTTCCCCAGCCTGCCGCGCAGCCACAGGTGGGAGCCACAATCTGTTTCAAAAATACTCATCATTTTCTATCAGGATGTTCACCTCGTTTCATCTCCAGTAGCCTGCTTATAAAGAACATATTACTGCCTCTACAACGGCAGCGTTCATTAGTTTAAAAAATGAATTTTTAGCACCAGGAGTTCACACAAAGTTGAAAGTACTGACACTCTGCTGATGTCTTTCTTCAGCCTTGAAGAGCGTCAGCCTTGGGTCTACCTCGCTTGCGGACATGTCCATGGACGCCACGACTGGGGCCAGAGATCTGAGGGAGTGGAGGTGCCGGGAGAGGGCGAGGGTTCCACAACCCGCCGAGAATGTCCCCTGTGCAGGAGCGTGGGTCCCTACGTGCCCCTGTGGCTGGGCTGCGAGCCTGCTGTGTACGTGGACGCTGGAGCTCCCACTCACGCTTTTGTGCCGTGCGGCCACGTCTGCTCAGAGAGGACAGCCAGGTACTGGGCTGAGACCCCGCTTCCTCACGGGACGCACGCCTTCAGACCCGTGTGCCCCTTCTGCTCCTCTGCCCTCAGCACCCCCGGCTGGACGCGGCTCATCTTCCAGGGCCCCATCGACTAGTCGCCACTCCTCATCAACCACTATCACAGTAACAGAAAGACGCCTGGGCTTCATTCATGTTGCAGACGTTGGTCAGTGTTCAGTAGGGATAGGTCATTGATTAGGAGTGCATGTGTGCTCTACACTCAGGTCACACACTGTGTATAACAAACACTGTCCAACGTTGTTACTGAATGTAGCTCAAAGCTGAATCCTTCCCGTTCTTTATCCTTCAATTCTTGTTGATTGGTATAAGATCTGGTGAATATGTGCAAAAATAACATAACAGAATAATCAACACTGTCATGTGGACAGTATTTACTCTAAACTCTAACCCTCTGTCAGGCAAGATTGTGCTGTTTTTCATTCCAACCAAACACTACACTTTCACTGATTACCTAACCTTCAAGTAAAATTGTATATAGACAGGAGCTTAAACGATGCTGCTTGACCCTTTTTAAACAATTATTTTTACTCCATTATCAAATGACTCAACCTTCCACAAATTTTAAACGATGTCTACCGAAACAAACCGATCTAAACACCTTTTATTTGTCTCTTTCAGAAGCCATGTATAAAATGACAAGTAGCTTTTTGCACACAAAAAAAAAGGAATAGCCTTTTTACTCAGTTCCTCTGCAGCGTCTTACACGTCTGCAGCGCCTGCGTGTCCTTAACTCGGTGAAACACCGCCTCTTGCACTTCTCGGCCTGACATCCGACCACTTCTTAATTTCTAAAACATCGTTACTGTAATTGTGAAATGCTCGCCACTCATCAAACAACATAACCCACCTGGTCTCAGCTTCTGCAAAAAACACCTTTTTCCTTTATTTCAAACCAAGTCTCTTTATAGATTTGCACGCTCACTTTCCTGTCTTCCTTCCCTGACTGACCAGCTGATTTGTATTCATAGCTGTATTCTCAGCCGGCCATATTAACTACTTATGGTAAATGTGCTTTACAAGGTGAGATCAGAGGCGTGTGCTTCGATCTAGCTTTTCAGGTTCCCAGCGATTCATGAAGGGGAAATTATGAACCATCATAAAATGAGTATATGCAGTTTTCATCTTTTGTCTCCATGCATCATTTTTAGTGTGAAATCTATGCAGACAGAGACCCCATAAATGAGACCCCCTTGTGTAGTATTAGGTTGGAATGGAAACCTGCAGACTCTGATTATACACTACACGCTGTACGATCGCACCACAAAGAATTCACCTCTTAAGGCCAGATCTCATGCTGATTATCAAGCAGACCAAGGATAAGCACGGGCTGGGAGTGAAACTGGGTAAAATTCACTATATAACTCTGCAGCAATAATAGCACTCCCATATATAAGCTAGATGTATCGCTATGTTTAGCCAAG
The DNA here is from genome assembly GCF_008315115.2 of Sander lucioperca. Classification (NCBI taxonomy): domain Eukaryota; kingdom Metazoa; phylum Chordata; class Actinopteri; order Perciformes; family Percidae; genus Sander; species Sander lucioperca. The sequence goes on along the minus strand of NC_050191.1, from coordinate 24,520,150 downwards.
TGATAGGTTGGCGGTTGCTTTGAATGTGGCTGAAATGGTTTCCAGGTTAAGGGCTCAACCAGAGGCGTGTTCAATATCAGGATTTATTTCATTGTGGTGTTGTGTGTGAGTGTGTGTGTGTGTGTGTGTGTGTGTGTGTGTGTGTGTGTGTGTGTATGTATGTGTGTGTGTGTGATGTAACCAAAGCACTAGAATTTAAAGATGAGCAACTGAATCAGTGATTAAACACATAACCTTTATTTAAATACTCATTTTAGATGCATTAATAGCCTAAGCATGCTAACAGAGATTAGCATGTTTAGGCTGCAAAGGAATACATCAGCTGTCATTAAAGGACATGTTTTGTCGCGCCTGTTGTGTTAATTTGAACACACTTCTGGTTACTGAATCATGTGAAACAGGGTCCGTGTTTGTATGGTGGAGTGTCAAAAAGGTTTGACCTTGCATAACCTCAAAAGATAACTTTTTTTTTTGTTTTTGTTTCAAAGAAAACTATTTTGTTAGAAAATGGGGAGGGATTTATTTGGGGGAAGCGGGAGGAATTCTTTTAGATGTACTGTGTTTAAAAAAAAACAACTATTTTTCTAACTGATAATTGGTTTTTAATTAACTAATTGTTACTCAGTGTAAACAAGTTCTGTATGTTTCCGAATATTCTCGTGTGGTAGATCTAGGAGAGCTTGTGAGTGAGACAACATTGCCAACACTGTGTCCAAACAAACACACACTTAACACACTGCTACCGTAAAAAAATAACAAAAAATAAAACATTGCCCAGACAATGAATGTAGCCAAATACTCAGGCTATGTTTAGCCTTCTCTGGTGCTCATATTGAATGGTCTATATTGTGATACTATTTTTGTAACTGAATATTATGGTGTAGCTCGGTGAACTAGCTCGATAAAGTCGGATCATTTCAAAATAGCCTCAAGTATGGAATACGTACAGTATAATTGATAATACACACTCTCATGGACATTGTGGTTAGCTTGCATGTGCTGAACGTACACATACAGTATGTACACTACACGTACACATACTCGAAAAACTTTTGTGCTAAGAGCGTTTGTCGCAGACCAAGATGTCTTCCGAGTCTTCAGCTGTTAAAACTGCAGCATTTCCAGTTTTTTTTATTTATTTTTTTTGTTCTCGTTTTGGAAGACCTCTCCAAAAGAAAAAAATAGAGAGAGAGAGAGCCTAAAAAAAAAAAAATCCTCATACTTGATAGATGCGTGACGTTTGTGAATGAGACCTATTGAATCCCACTTTGTACTTCTATGCTAATATTTTCCACCAAACCAATTTACTGCAGAACGATTGTCCACATCGACACTTGTTTTCATTTTGTATTCAGACCGATGATCACGGAGCATTCAAAGCTATTGAAAGCCATTCTGCTGGTTTTCAAATGCCGTTTGAAGTCCAAATACAAGATTTAAACTCCCTATGGTGCGGTGGTTAATAGACATATTGTTGATCATTACTGTAGCTCAGGATTAGTGATTTCAGATTCACAGCTGGCGAGGCCCGAAGGAAGCCTGGTAGAAGACACTTTCAGTCAAAAAGTTTCACAACTGCAAAACACATAAACCAGATGTGAAAGTAATCACCTAATGTAAACTCGAAATTGTAGAGGGCATACTGTAGGGTAGATCACCACAGGTCTAGGATCAGTCACATACGGGTCTTAATAAAAGGGGTCAAGGCACAAACCGGCAATGAAAATGTCTCGATCAGATGCCCTTTACTAAGCACGCCAAATCCTGCAAATCTTGCTTTTGAATATATACAACAAATAGTGTAACACCATTGGCATGTGGATGGAAGAACCGCTGCAGCACCCTCATTGGCTTTTAGTTTCTAACCTGATATATTTATTTTAGCTCATTTTTCTTCACTTTTCCTTTGTTTTATTCTTCATTTGAACTCTCTTTGGGTTATAGGTGTCCATATGCAATTTCCTCTCCCTTGTTTTTTTTTAGATTTTAATATCTGTGAATTTTTAGATACAGTATTTTAGATTGTTAGAGACCGCCAGTAACATCATTAGCAGTTCCCTAACTTTGTTTTTTTATGCTTGACCTTCACTCCAGATGGCAAAACCTCAACCTCCTCAACTTATGAACTCATCTTACTGTAGGTGAGTGAGTAGCTGACACGTAATATACAGCGTAAAACCTCACAGTTAATAATGCATTCCTTTTAATACATCGGTGTTATGTACAGCTATTTTGTATTATTTTATATCATATTCTTCTGTAATCGTCCGCTGCACAGACAATCGCTATACACATGTCAATAAACTGTTAAAAAGTTGAATTGTCTGTTTGTTTTGTAATTTTGGATTATTCCTTCTTGAGGGTGTGATCAATAATGTGTTTATTACATAGAATACAGTTCATTGAGGGGCACTTCACATGTGCTGCCACCAGCAGAGGGCGCTCTCTACCAGCTCTAAAGCTGACAGCCAGGCACACACACACACACACACACACACACACACACACACACACACACACATACTATGATGAGGTTGCTCTAAGTTGCATCACCTCTTTAAAATAATCAACTGTTTTAATGAGCAGTTTTGGCAGTCATGTTCATCACCACGCAAATGTGATAAGATGCTGCAAATGTCTGCAAAATTACGGACACGCTTGATTTAAAATAGCAATTTGCAAAGTTTCTTTGAAAAGAATTCAGGATGTCTACTGAAAGCCTCCGGAAGACCTGCTGAGAGAGGCGTTATTCAGAAGTTTGTTCAGAAATTATTTCACTCTTGAACCATAGGGAAGAGGCTTCCTTTTTTCTCTCCAAAGATTATGAAGCCTATTTCATGGGTATCTCAGTGCCACAATACATTTAATTTCTTCTTCTAAAGCATGGGATAGAGAGAACCAAAAGCTGAAACCATAGAAGAAATAGTATGAACAAATTCTGGTACATGTTAAGATATTCTGTAATTTTCATATAGTAAGTTGTAATAAGTGATACACATCCTTACTCATGAGTGTATTAACACATTTGGTTAAATAGGATTTTATTATAGTTTGCGAAAACGCTATAATAATTAAAACCTTTTTTCCAGTTTTCAGTGAACTCAAAAAGGTAAACTTGAATTATTTTATTTTATATTTCACAGTGTAAAAAGGTTTAGGAATTAGTAAACAATATGGTGTTTTTGGGAGGCCTCACATTTCAAGCACGGAACTTAAGTAGCAGTTAAAAAGTTGTTTTGCAGCATGTCCTTGAGGCTTTAATGAGGGCAAATGTCCTTGTTACTTTAGCCTGGTTCTCACTCAGATATATGTTTTAATGGGGAAGAACATTAGCCTGACAAGCCAGACCCACATCAAGATGTTGGGTCTGGGAACTCACCATTGACGGAGCTCAATCCGAGGGGCGGGATAAACGGTTGTCTTTCAAATTCCCTCTGCACGCAATAGGATAGCGCTACAACCAAGCAGAGCAACGAAGAAGGTAGCGAAGCTAGTTGATAGATTAAACTTTTGCAGCATCCGGTCAGCAAAACTCCGAACACATCTTCCTTTTTTAAGAATGATTTCAGTGCCGTTCTTTGTTCTTTTCTCAAAGAAACGCTAAACTCCAAGTCTTCCAGAAGACAGCTGTTCCCAGCAGCAGCAGCAGCAGCCATAAGCCCACCTATCGACTCTATACACGACATGATTGGCCTGACCAGAGTTTGGTTTTTCCAGCTCGCAAGCCAACGGAGAGTGCCTAGACCCCCCCTGGCTGCAAATTAAATTTGCTGCTGCTAGGGTGCGTCTAGATTTCTAGGCTAGAAGAACATGTCACTGACAAAATATCCCAATTGTAAATATAGTGACTGATATCTGCCAAAAATTCATCTGTACTGTGCTTTAAGTAAAGACGAGAGAACATGATGATGGTTGGATGCAGGGGAGACTTGACGGTTGAATTTTACAGTAAGAGCTAAAGGAAATGCCTGATGTTGTAAGCATGATTCTGTTTTGATTTCAAGGCTGAATTGCCAACCAGGTAAAGCGAGGAACTGACCTAAACTTAAATCCCTGTCTTGAAGAGACAAAATCCAGCTGTAATACCTATATAATTTAAGATTATATTGTTCCTAAATTCTACATGTTCATAAATGAATTTGTTTTTTAATCAGAATACCATAGATATGAAGTATCCCATCATAGGAAATACTGTACATACTGCTCAGGGAGGGGAGGAATAGGAGTAAATAGGGGCCCAGCAGCTCATTCTTGCCCTGAGGCTCCCTTGCAGGTATATTCGGCCATGCTCAATGTGTGTGTGTGTGTGTGTGTGTGTGTGTGTGTGTGTGTGTGTGTGTGTGTGTGTGTGTGTGCGTCATGGGACCTAGCAGATGATGAAGGCAGGGTTTAGCAATACAGTTCAATTCTCGGTGGAGGGATTTGTAGGTTTTGATCCTAGCTAATTAATGTGAAACCCCCAATGGGATGTAATGGGTATCTGTGGATGGGAAGTTTGAAGGGGACTGTGTGTGGGTACGTACATGTGTGTGTTTACATCCCTATGTCTGTCCGTGCATGCACAAACACAGTGAATAAGCTTGTACAAGTAAGGATATGATGTGAAGGCATCTGAGTTGGTGTGTGTGTGTGTGTGTGTGTGTGTGTGTGTGTGTGTGTGTGTGTGTGTGTGTGTGTGTGTGTGTGTGTGTGCGCGTGCGTGCGTGTGTGTGTGTGTGTGTGTGTGTGTGAGCATGTGCATGTGTGTGTGTGTGTGTGTGTGTGTGAGCGAGTGAGTGTTAATCAACGACTCAGAAATCGTCCTCCCTGCGGACTCACTCTGGAGGTAGCAGGGGGCGTTCATGCCATTGTTCCATCAATCACCCATTAACTACAAACACTGGGAAACTTTAATTAAGCTGAGGCCACAGACGATTAATTAACTTTAAGACTTTCACTTCTTTTTTCTTTCCTTCTACACATTTCACTAAGTCACCGAGCCAAAGAAAGTGTTAATTTAGCCACATCATTTACAAATCCAATTAAAGCCAATATTAAGGCATCACAAGCTGCTGTCCTGTGTTCTGCAGTCTTATAAGACTATTCTCTTTTGTGGCTCGACTAGCAGAGAATGCCAGCACACGTAAGCTGAGCAGAATGTATTAAACAGAGGGTTAAGAGTTGTAATAAGTTTGATTATTTTATGGCATTTATTATGCTGTGTTATCCTGTTAGGGAGGTGATGTTGTGGCAGTAGGTTGGTAATCCAGACTGTCTTGTGTCTCACCAAGTGGTCTCCTACTTTGCCGCCATGGAGGCTGTCGTCACGCCTCAGTGTTAAGGAAGGGAAGGCCCAACCTGGATGTGACTGGATGTGGATACGACAGAGGAGGCAATCTGTTTCAACACCTGTCATACATATATAGCACACATAAGCCTTCAGGAATATACTCCCTGACTGCTGAGGATACTACTTCAGTTTCCAACTCCAACCACCAAATCCTTCTCGTTTTATATATATATATCATTACAACATTTTTCCTTTAATTTCTTATAAAGCATTAGTAGAGCGAGGTGATGCTGAGACAATTTCCTCACTTTACATTCAACGGTAAAAAAAAAAAAAAAACACACAAAAGAACTTGCACATGGTGGGTATTTTATAGGCTGATTCCAGTAATTAGGCTATATATGTTTACACTTGAATATGCTTATTAATTAAAGGATTCAGTATTTCTCCACCAGGATTCTATTCCTGACAGTGTAGTAAAGGCAACATTAGGCCTTCATGTGGGGAATTTTACTGAAAGTGTAATATAACAGTTAACAATTGTTAAATGTGAAAATTCCAAATAAATAAAAAATGTGACTTTCTTTGTGGTGTTTGGTCAATTTTCTTCTGCATTGGGTGGAGCTGACCTCATGATGTCAGTATTTCTAAAAATGCTGTTTACCATCCTGGCTGTGAGCACCACAGATTCCATTGTATTGCAGTGGTATAAATATATATTTAAAAAAAGACAAAGAAAAATAACTGCTGGTAGGCCCTATCTGCAAAGCTAGATAATAGAGATAAGCTTTGATTTGAGTAAACTGTTATTTTTTTTTAACATTTCTTTTACAGATTAGATTGATTCTATCCAGTAGGTGATTTGAGGAAGGACGAGGGGGGATGCTTATCTAGCATGCATACAGTCTGGTTGCATGGCAGCTGGAGTCTTGCGATATCACAAGTTCATGCAAAATATGCAAAATAACATGTAGACTAAAATAATCAAAATCGAGTTAAATGCAATGGCCTGTGTTCCAGTGTAATGCTTTACGCTTTACATCAGACAAAGCAATTTAAATGTGTAAAACAAAACCTTCAATAACTTAAATAGTTTTTAGTTTAGACATTTTCTTGGAGACATACATTTCGACCGCAGGAATTAAAAATTATAACACAGTTTGACCATATAAATAACTGAAAGTTGTTACAACAGATTGAGTAAAAGCTGGTGAAAATGTGCGTAGTAAACGACGCAGTGGAAAGCCCCGGCCACCTGCTTCACGTTTGAACCGAACGGAATTTTCGCCATTTTTCCTTTATAATGATACTAAAGAATTGCGGTAAGTAAACCAATATTTTGGTGTTTCGGCATGAACAATATTTCAGTATAACTTTGTATTGTCTTTCTTAATACACTTTAGCAGGTTTTGCTTCTGAAACTAGTGAACTGCAAAGAACTAATAAGACCAAATGAATAGCTAGCTTAAATGTGTATTTAACTAGCTAGCTAGCATTGCTAATATGTTATGAGGCATGTTGATTTGGCGTGTTTGGATCTCTGTTATGTCGTCAGAGCAGTGCAGATATTTTGCATTCATCCTAATTAATGTGACTCATCTTTGTTGTGTTGTTTGTGATTCCCATTTCATCAAGTCTAAAGTCTGGAGCTTTGATTTCATGTTTGATCCTCTTCCTGTTTGTTTATATTTTGTGTTTGAAACTCTACTTGCTACTTTGTCTTTCAATTTCTGTTCCTGTTTGATTTATTTTGTGTTTTGCTGTTGGAAACCGAGAAATGTGTCTTTTTTTTATGTTCTCCATTTTGATGAGAGAAGTGCTCTGCTGCTGAATTAATATAGGCCAAACACTCCTCTGTTCCCACATCTTCTCAAAGTTCCTTCTTTTCCTCCCTGACTCTCGCCGCTCGCTCTCAGCGTGACCAATAACAGCCCGAGGAGGCATCGCCGTAATTCCCTGTAAATGACAACTAATGAAGATGGTATTTCCTCTCATTACTTTGTGTCTTTGAGGGGGCAGGGGCTTTCAGTGGCGCTCGGTTGATGCAAGCATGTGTCACTTTTATTCTGCTCTCTGGTATCCACCCGTGGTTGGAAAACTAAGTGTTCTTGTCTTTTTCCCTCTCCTCAGCACCGTTCAACAGTCAGGGATGAACACTCTCCTCTTATGGCTGTATCAAGCACACGCCCAATTAGCATCGCATGGTAGGTGAGAGCCATTTTGAAAACATTTCTCATTACACCTTATCACTGGGGCACAGAGGGGGGGCAACATGAAGCAAATTAGAGGGGTGAAAGAGAGAGAGGGAGAGCGGAAAAAAAGGAGGGAGGGCTGGTAACATCAAAGTGTCCCCGCTCTATTTAAATTGAGTGATCTTGTGCGAAAGATCCTCACTACATAAAGATTAACCCCATCCTCCCTCCCACACACACACACAGCTAATATCACACACCCAAGTACCCTTGGATTTATGTGTCAAGGGTTAATAACTATGAGGATGAGGACACTGTGGGGGTGGGGGGGTGGGCACGTGTGTGTGTGTGTGTGTGTGTGTGTGTGTGTGTGTGTGTGTGTGTGTGTGTGTGTGTGTGTGCATATATTATATGTCATGTACAATATGTTTGTATGCATGCAAGGATGTTTGTGTGTGTGAGCAGAGAGGGAGAGAGACCGAGTGCACACAAGCAGAGAGGTACTGTAGAGATCACACAGCAAGTGTGAGAGAGGCTCAGTTTCATCTCAAACCGACGGACTGACATGTTACAAATCCCACCAGCAGCAGCACTGAACAGACCTGCCAGCACTCCTCAGGAAAAGACTCACGAAGGCACACGCACACACACACACACACACACACACACACACACACACACACACACACCCACACACATACACACACAAGCACGCCTGTTTTCCACCAGTTTCATCATGTCCTTTAGCTTAATGCAAATTTTGGTCCTTTTCACTACATTGTACAATGTGAGAGTTGAGGTTGTGGCATCTGTTTATGTGTGTGTTTATGAGCCTTTAATTTTATTTTGTGTTGGTAGGTATCTGTTTGTTCCTGAGTGTGTGTGCATCTTGTGTCTTCCCCAAGTTGTCTTTCACTGTGTGTGTGTGTGTGTGTGTGTGTGTGTGTGTGTGTGCGTGTGCGTGTGCATGCTCAATCCCGCCCGGTGGATTAGTGACGTCGACGGAACTCACCCTCTCCCTCTGATAAGGCCACGCGCCGCTGCCTCCCGTGCTCTGCTCCCCGTGCTCAATTTCAGATAGTGCTAATGGAATCTGTCCTGCGCGATTGTAATGTGAGCGAGACTCATTTTCCACGGAGCTTGAAACTGTCAGCTTGGCAGGACTGTTTGGGGAGGAGGAGGGGAGAGCAAACGAACAGAGGGTTGATGGGGGAACGAGGAAGGAAAGGCTGATGGGGAGGGTGTGTGAGTGTGTGTTTGTGTGTGTCTGACGTGTGTTATGGTAGGCCTCCTCCCTCTTGTCAGGAAGCTGTAGAGGAGCTTCCCACACATTGTCCATCATGGTGCATTCCTGCGTACACACACACACACACACACACACACACACACACACACACACACACACACACACACACACACACACACACACACACATCCAGGTGTACACTACACAGCATAGGTTGAATTGACATTAGTTAAAGGACCGGTTCCCTCAAAAAGCATATTTGCTCATTTACTTCTCGTCTAGCCATGCAAATAGTTTGGGTTTGAAGTGTCCAGGTTGTGAGATGTCAATGAAAGCTATCCACAGTGAGTTCTTCAGATTATCCAGAGTACTGTTGCTGGAAAGACACATTGCTGTTTTTTTTTTATTTTATTTTTTTTAACAGATATTTTGACTTGTCATTGTAGGAAAAGCACAGGTGTTGCTAATAACGAATGACGGCTCTGTTCTAGGTGTCCCAGTAAGCCGTTACAGTGAGCCAGTCTGTAATATGGAGGTCAGCCGTCATTACTGTTTTTTCATTATGTACGCCTGCATTTCTTACTTAGACATCTTAAAATGTCTTCTGTGAAAATGGCCTGTAACTTCAACAGATACGTCTTGACTTTATGTAGAAACTGTGATGATGTATATAACCTGCCTATTAATCTCGTAACATTTTTAAATGGATACATTTTTGATGTACTACTCCAAGGACAAACACATGTCTGTATTGTTGTTGTTTTTTTAAATACAGCAAACCTAGTTTGGCATTTCTGTACTGCAATTTCTTGTTAGATTATTGGCCAACATATATACACTGATACCAATATGTCTGCAACAAGCTAATATCGGTCTGGCCGATTTGTCAGTCTAGCGCTAATTGTAACTAAAACACAACCGGCACTGTTGGTAGAGGGCAATCCAGTGAAGACTTAATGTGTCCTGGATGTTACAATAAGAACTTCAACTAGTTGGGGGAAGAGCTCTCGGGGAGTTATCACGAGCTTCAGTGTGGATTACGTGTGGATTATTTTGGCTTGTTATTACAATTTATGTTAAATTACATTTGTCATTGCAACCGTTGACACCAAAATCAGGCAAACATGTCTGGGGATACACTTCTGAAGTGAGATTCCCTTACAGACAAACTGAATTTTCTGTTTTTTAATGAGATTTTGTTGATATAGATTTTGTCCGTGCATGCATGTGTTTGAGCCTGTGTGTGTTTTTTGTGTGCATGTGAATGTCCGTTATTAAGCAGTTGTGTTTGAAAGAGCAGCCTGCGGGTGGCAGTGTTTGCATGATGAACAGTCTAAGAGAATAGCTGCTAACCACTGGAGCACTTCTCCTCCCCGATCTTCCCTCTGCTCTCCACTTTGTTCCTTTCTTACATTTGCACCTATCTGATCATTTACTCTTATTCATCTTTGCTATTTATTTATTACTTACTTATAATTATTAGTTTTCAGAATCCACTGCTCTCCATTCGATGAACTTTATTTAGCCGTTAGAATCTTCATTTGTGCAGAACACCAGTGTGTGTATAGTTTATATACCCAACAACATAACACAGTTCACATTCAAACAGTTCACAGTTCGCATGTACAGTTCACATACTCGGCAACACAACCCAGTACACCACACACATCACATAGCAGCGGTCCACCAGTCAGTAGGTAAAAACTTGCAAAGCACAATACATGAAGAATATGCAATAAAAACATTAAAATAATGTATATATGAATAAATAAATAGATCAACAATGTATGAGTCTGATGAATTTTTTTTCTCCTTTTGTGAGCACCAACACAACACATTCCTGAAACTAATTTCTAGTTATAACTCTTGGCATAAACTGTATTCCTGCAGAGGAATTTAGAGAGATATTCAGGCCACTCCAACCATACACATCAGGGCCGGGGAGTTCAGTGAGGTCGGGCCTACATATTCACTTGTTTATTCTCTTCCTGTCCCAGTCTCTGTTCATTCAGTGCTGCTCCGTTCAGGGAACGGAGGGAATACCAATTTGGCAGCGCTACAAGGATTACAGTGGTAGTGGACATTTTTAATCTGGGACAGACTGTGGCATTTGTCTGCACTTAAAACTGTCATCAGTCCTGCCCCATCTATCAGCCTGTCACCCCCATCCCATCCTGTTAAGAAAGAGGAAAAAAAAAACATGAAACACTGCTGGAGCTGATTAGACTCTTAAAAAATAAATAAATAAATAAAATAAACAGCAACCTAAATCTCACAGCCAGGGCTTTATGCAGCCAGAGCCCCCATTACTGGTACTCTACCCCCTGGGAAGAGTTTAGTGTCAACAGACCCTCCACCTCCTGCGGGGCTGGAGGAGGGTCTCCATCATGGACATCAAATTAAATGTGCAAATGAAGAAAGAGTATTTTTGATATAAACAAATAATGTGTAGAGAAGTTTATTAAGCCAGACCTGTGCAGGTTACCCTAATGCGTTTGAAGAAACGAGAAAACATGCTATAATGGCCTCAATTACAGCGTTATGCAAAGAGCGTGAGGAGACCTATGTGCTTCTGCACACGCGCACACACACACACACACACACACACACACACACACACACACACACACACACACACACACAAATAGAGCAGCACACATGCAAATCACCACTGGAGTTTCCCAGAAAAAAACGTGGATTAAATCCTGCGAGCTGAACATTAGAGAAGTGCAGAGTTCAGCTCTTGCAGGAAAAAAAGGCAAATCATTATCTTCCAGAGAGAGAGAGGAAGAATCAGAGGTTGAAGGCGGCAGGCTGTGATACTGAGGAAGAAAGGCGTCACGTTGAGAGGAAGACAGACTGATAAAAGAAGGAAGCCATCGGCGGAGGAGGAGAGAAAGGGCCCCACAAATTGGCAAAGGGAAGTCAGGGTCTCTGTGCTTTGCATTTCATTTACATGGCTGGCCGTATCGACCAATCGGATTGGGAGCGGAGCCCGTGGCTTAGGAAGGCGAATAAAGGCTCCAAATGCCTTCACTGCTCTCATCCTTCTCTCTCATAATACCCTGTCTGCCCTTCTTTTCTCTCGCTCCCTCTCTTTTCTCTCCTCACTGTCATAATACCCTTTCTCTCCCCATTCTCTGCTCTCTGGCGCGGTACTATAAGTAGACCCTGTCCGATGTGATAGTGGGATGAGGAGAGGGGAGAGAGGGAGAGGAGAGGTGAGGAAGAGGAGGAGGAGGGGAGCTTGCAGGGATGACTTTTGCTGCCACCCAAAAAAAGCAAAATTGTGCATTTGTGGGTGCATGTGCACTTTTTTTATTTATTTTTTTGTAGGTATAAACCCGACGCAAGCAAAAGCACTTTCATCCCATGTTTTTTGTTGTTTTGTTGTTGTTGCTTGGAGGCATCCTGTGGTGCTTTCCTGCATGACACTCGCAATGTAACAGCAGAACGTTTTGTTAAATCCATTGCCGCAGAGCACATGCAAACACACACACACACATAGCAGGCATAATACATGCTAATTCGTTTATAAATGCTCTATAATTAATGGTAATAATGTCTCTGTAATTACACATTACACAAAGTAGAAGATAATTAACACCGATAGCTATCATGCGACTTTTTTGATGTACAATCGATTGGTGAATTTCCTCAGTGGAATGTATTAGTACACACACACACACACACAATGATACGAAGACCCTTGAATTAATTTGAATAATGGCATGTAGTAAGACACATTAGAAAAACCCATGAATGACCCCGGGCATTTCTCACAGAAGACATGCAACCACTTAACGCTTAAGCACACACACACACACACACACACACACACACACACACACACACTCACACTCACACTCACACTCACACTCACACCTCACACACACACACAGCTTGAGGATATAATGTTGTGCCGTATTACAAGTCTAATAGTTTACCTTCCCTCCATGCAAGAGAGGCCTCCATCTGCGAGTCAAATAATAGTTTTGGAAAAAGAGGTTGAGACAGGAACTTATTCACGTCTGTCATAGATAATAACTATATCCACCACATTAGTGCAGCAGATTTAGATGTTCTCTTTTATTTGTGCAGCGTTAGTATTGTGTTATTTTACTTTATTTTAAATAGCACTATCTCAAATGTAGAAATCCTGTATTCCTAGTTTCAAGTACAGAAGTATTTTCATCAAAATGTACTAAGTGTTATATCCCTATATATATTTTGGAGCTAAAATATGCTTATGGTCTATGCATGTTCAGAAGATCTGTAGTGCATCCTTGATGCATTTGTTTAAGCATGTAAGCTCCTGGGACTGGCCCTGAACCGAAGGAAGACAAATGTTTTCCACCAGAAATTACTGCTCTTCCACCTGCAATACCAATCTCAAAAGTGCGGACCGCTTTCCCTACCTCAACCAAGAAATACATCATCATATCAGCTGTGCCAGTGGGGTCTTTTGTAAAACTCAGGAGTTTGTGGACCAAACTGCTTGGTTACAAGACAGTTGTTCTCCCCACTCTACTGTATGGAACAGCATTTTTTTGCATTAGCTGGAGAGGCAAACACAGAAACATCAGTGTAAACACCAACTACTCACCTTTTAACTCCAACTCAGATGGACTGGCCGTGTAAGAAGACCGCCTGACTCACATTTACATACCTATACTGTATCCTCAGATCCAGCGTGGACCTGGAGGTCAGAAAAAGAGGGATAACGTCAAGATCAACCTCAAAAAGTTTGATCAATCGCACCAAATGGGAGGATTTTGCTTAAAACAGACAAACGTGAAGAAATAAAGTCCTTGCAGGAGCTGCAGATTATGAAGAGGATCTCGATGAGGCTACAAAAGACAAATGGCAGCAAGAAAAGGAGAGACTCCCCACCAAGAAGGGCCATTCACCTTCAACCACCAGCAGCACCATGCATCCAAGCCCACACCGCAGGTTTGTGGTGTATATATATGTGACATATGTGTCTGCGAAGTAACACTAACTACAGATGACAAAATATGGAGTAAAAAAAGTAAAATATTTCCCTCTGAAATGTAGTGAAGTAGAAATATAAAGGAGTAGAAAATAGAAATACTCAAGTGAAGTACAAGTACCTCAAAACCACTGACTTTCTAATAATAATATAAACCAGGGGTCTTCAATGTTTTTTAAACCAAGGAACCCTAAACTGAAAAAGAGATAGAGCAGGGACCCCCTACTACATACTGTATGTTGTATAAAATTAAGTTGCATATTAAATTGGGCCTACAATAAAGTGTAGGGCAGCCTAAAGCCTTTATACATACATTTTTAGTGCATAGAATACTAAGCTATTAAAATAATTATTGTGGGCATGATTTTATAAATCATCTTTAAATGTTGCACATACTGTACATGTGGCACATTGAATCCTTAGGATTAACTGTATCTGTGGATGGCTACCTTAGTGACTACCTTACCTATAGGTCAGTAAACCTATCATCAGTGATTAATATTTGCTAATAATATATTGGATTCATGTTAAGACATTTTAATTTGGAAAACCCCTGAAAAAATTTACTATAATTTGGTGGCCCTCCTGCAGTGACTCTGAGGACCCCCTAGGGGTCCCGGACCCCCTGTTGAAGATCTCTGATATAAACCAAAAATAATCTCCTCAAACATACTGTATATATCTTGTTCTACAATCCATCCACATTCCATCAATCCACATTATGCAATGTTTAAAAACAAAAAAGATGTTGGTACAAAACAGATTTCCTCAAAAATGAGACTCATTCAAACAAGGAACCTGTGCAGTAAGAAACACTGATCCCTAGTCCTACACTGCTCAGGACTCTGTGCCTTGCTCAATGGCATTTTAGCAACTGAAGGTGTGAAGAGTATCGTCATCATTAACGGAGCACAAAATGTAGCTACTGTCATCATTAGTTATCTTCATTACTGCCACTTCCCTCCATGCTGAGGTTAATCTGTGCTAACACCTCACTTGTCATCATCATTCATCACCTACATCATCCTCATTATCCTTTTCCCTGCCCACACACACATACACACACACACACACACACACACACACACACACACACACACACACACACAGAGAGTACCCATCATTGTTGTTAATCATCAATAACAATACCTTATTTGTCAGGGAGGAATGTTTACAATGGGATCCACCCAATCCCCAAGCGTGTGAGCCCCTCCCCCGACACCGCGGTGTGTCAGTGTGCCACCAATTACTGAGCGCAAACTGAATGAGGTCATAACGGGATGGGGTCATTAGCAAAACAAACCCGCCAACCCCGTGGGGCAAAAGGAGGTGAGGAAGATCTTCACCCCCCTCAACATCCCACCATGACTGTATTTAAACACCCAAGCACACCCAAAGGCCTCTTACTCAACAAGTGTAGGAGTTTCAAAATGTCCCTGAACACACAGGGCCCTGGTAGTTTATTTTTGGGCTGTATATCAGGACCTTGGCATTCTTTTACTATTCACCTTACTGTAGTTTCTGCTCAAACATGTCATTAAAATATATTTTGGTGACACTGAAGCACTGCATAACATCACGCATACAAAAGCAAATATTACATTTACTTGCAAGAAACTGATGGCTATTCTCAAGCCAGTGCTTGTGATATTGCTCATGCCATTTTTCATTAATGTCCTGGTTTTACATGGGAGAGTTTTCCTTGCTATTGACTTCATACCAAAAACACAAAGGTTTTATTTTTTTTTTTATGAAGCTAAAATTGCCCATATACATGTTCCATTTTATGCATTTAAATCTACTAACTGACTTCTGTACTTTACCTTTATTAATATGTTCATTTATTTTCTTTTTATTTCCATTGCGTTCCTTGAGTTGGATTTTTAAGAGGGCACTTTATTGATTTAATTAATTGCATTGTCTGCGTGGCTTGTAAGACACAGATGTGAAACGAGTGGTTAAAGCTGATGCTGCAGAGTCTTTTGGTCCCTAAAAGCAAAAGAAGACATCAAAGAAGTGCTTTTACAGTCTGCAGTGCTCCTCATGACTAGCAAATCAATGTAAAATGGACAGAATGCTCCTTTAAATTATTGTGGGGAACTGAGTCAAAGCTTTCAACAGGTTTCCCTGTACACAAGAATGACAGAGTTATGTAGTTAGCATGCAAGTGTTATACTATTAATATTAATGATCTCTAAGTTTCTGCTTTCTAATCATGCTTCACCGAATCCCACTGCTCAATATTCTTCACAGGACAATGTGCAGAGAAAGGCCTATTGAGTCATCTTTGAGTGGACCCTTTTTGTTGTAACTCGGAGCATGTGGCCTTAAAATAACACACAAGAATTGCCAATAGTTGTTGTGAACGACTTATTGTTTGTGTTTATATTGTCCATGCTATTGCTGTTAATGGTGATGTTCTGTTTTGATGACCTTGAGGATGAGGATCGCCTGTTGGTTTCTCCGTGTTGACGTCACAGTGTTTTTATGGTTAAAAAGTAGGACAGCAGATCTGTTGTGGGTCACACGCACGCACACACGCACGCACGCAGTGTGTTAAGACCTATTGAAACAACAAGTCCAGTGAATGATGTAACAAGCAATAATAATCCTCAATGAAAACATACAATAATGAATCCACAGAAAATATCCACAGTTTCAATCTCTCCTCCTGTACCTAAAAGCATCAGTCAACACAAACGTAAATATAATCTGCTGTGTCGTGCACTGCATCCAGAGTCGTTGTTTCCCAAACTACGGAAATATTGAAGATGCTATAAGCGATTAGCGACGAGGCTGTCCGGTGTGTGTCTGTATCCTTTTGTTGGCCGAGGGCATATTTGTGTTTGTGTATCTCCATTGTGACGCGTGTAATCCGCATGCTCTCTAATCCCAGAGCAGGTGGCCAGGCGTGTGGCGGCTGTGGGGGTGCAGAGTGGGCACACTCCTCCTGCTCCCCTAAACACACACACTCTAATACGCTAGCACACATATGATTGATCAACAAACCCGTAAGCACATCAATGCTTGCACCACACTCTGTGTTTTATATTACCGCAAGAGAGAGGAAACACGGACACCTGTGTTTATTCACACACCTAATGCAGCACGCACGCACGCACACGCGCACACACACACACACACACACACACACACACACACACACACACACACACACACACACACCCACACACACACACACACACACACCCACACCCACCCACACCCTGTTACAAGATTTGTAACTGGAGAAAGATCTCTGCAGGGGAGCACGTGCCAGCATTTCCAGTCCACCCCTCCCCGGCCACCTCCTCCCGCCGTGTGTCCACAACAGACACGCTCGCCTCCAGGCGCTCACTGCTGCCCTTAACAGGTGGGCCGAGATGGGGCGTGGCAGCGAGAGAGGCATCTGTCAACAAACTCTGCATCCATCCATCCTACTGTACTACCTCTCCATCTGTCCAGAGTGAGGAGGAAGGTCAATGATGCAATGGAAATGTGGGAACTGCAATCACCAGGCCTGGCCTCAAGCTCACACACGTGTTTTTGAGTTATCTTTGAGAATCATATCTTACTTTTCTCGTCTGTAATTGCATTAAGAAGGAGTTGCATGTTGTTTCGTGAGATTTTCTACACTGTACGTGTTTCTGACAAGCAAAGGGAGGCCCCTTGACCTTTGACCTCTGTATTGTAACTGCAGTAGAAGAAAGGTTTGGCAGTTGATGTGTCTGATAAGTTGTCCACTTAGTGAGCTGTTGGCCCTGAGGGGACCTTATTTTAAGGTATTCTCGCTGTTATATATATTTGTGTGTGTGTGTGTGTGTGTGTGTGTGTGTGTGTGTGTGTTTTACTGGGTTTTGGCCAGTTTGGGGTTAAAGTAAATGGAAATTATTTCACATTATTTAAGTGTGAACGTCTGTAATTGTAGCTTGACAACTGAGCAAACTCCATAGATGCAGAAAGCTCCTTAGTGAACCTTAAATTAAGATATTTTCTGTCAAATGTCATCTTTTTTGTATCAAACACTCATGTGTGTTCATAAAGTACAGCAACCTATCAGCTTGAATTCATTGAAGTTACAAAAACAAAATGTCCAGCGAAACATCCCAAACCAATCCTGAAGCATAATCATATTCTCTGCAGTCTATTTTTATGCTGATAGATAGTATTGATAAATGTATTGCTTCCATTAGTAGTTCACATGTTTAGCTAATGTGACCAACATAAGCTATCCAGTCCAGCTCAAGTCCTGTTTGTACATATCATATAAATGATGGCCTTCCTTTTTGGATTAATATGTACAATGTTTTCATGTAAACAGGCTCAAATGTGAGGTTTGAGATTGATCCTCTTGCCGTGTTGCATCAGGAACAGTGTGTTGGATATTTCGAGTGTAATGATTTCAGCAACAAGCTCCAGTCACGCTGTAGCCCAGTGTTTGAATGGACAATGAAACACAGTAACATTCTTAGTGCTTGTGTTATAGTATCACTCCTGAGCCAACCAACACAGTTTGAGATTGCCAGTTCCGATCAAACTTTGTGGAATAAACTGGCAACAATCACCGGCAGGTGCGTTTTTGAATTCATTATTCGTTTAGCTGCCCACGCTGCCTCCTCCTCGTGGTCCTATAGCTTCCTCGACGAAGTCATTTGTTTTCATCAAATGCTTTTAGCTTCAGCTTATGGCTGTAAATTTGGCCAGTAAATGCATGTAATCGGTTATTACAACATTTCTCTTTTGCTCTTATAAGGAGATTTATGATCCCCCCCGCTAATGGTCTGTTCTCATGAGGGCAGGAGTGCTTTGTTGGCTGTGTGTCCACTGTCCACATAATCCAGCGTTGTAAGGTCCTGATGCTAAATGGATGCTTCGGAAAAAAAGAGAGAAAGAAACATTAACTAGGCATTAACTTTATGTGAAGCACTAATTCTCTGATGGCAATTCATTTTTTCACATATGCTGGATTTTCGTTAAACCTGTAATCAGCTTTCTGCTTCATTTCTGCCTCTGTGTGTGTGTGTGTGTGTGTGTGTGTGTGTGTGTGTGTGTGTGTGTGCGCACACACGCGCGCAACATGTGTGTTTTAACAGTGCTGTATTTCCTCAAATGACAATATCTCAGCATTATTATTTTTCTGGCTCACATCAGCTCACATCCTAGCACCATTCAGAAGTCCTTTAAACATTTCACTAATGTTGTCTTTATAAGAGGTTTGCATACGTTCATAACAGGCTCAAGTCTTGAAAATCTGTTAATTCTGCATAAATTGAGTTATTATTGGGTGAGATTAATGTACAGATTATGATACAAATCAGATACAGTTATATGATTTCAGAGGACCGTGCTCATCCTGGAATCTTTGAAGGGTTTCCCTAGCCTGCATGGTTGTTCTACTCAAAAAAGATGACTAAGAGAAAACAAACAGCATTTAATTGATTTAAAATGGACATTTCATCCTTTATCAGTGCACAGTGCACTGATCATCAGACGCTCTTACAGAAAAGCTATAAATCTATGTTCCTGATCATTTTTTATTGTAACTGCTTTTATGTTTTGCGGAGTCCTTCTCCTCACAAGAAAATGAACAGCATGCATGCAGTGCACCTTGATTGTAATACGAAAATAGCAGCAACGGAAGGCGAAGGCAGCTATTATTATGGGGGAGAAGCACTCAGGAGGTCCAGTTAGTGGGCATTTTCTGCAGCTATTTCCATCGTAAATTGGAAAAGAGCCGAACCAACCTTGTAATAAACATGCTCCACGGCGCTGTGATCCTAATTTAGTGGACGGTAACAGCAAACTCTCCATGGGCACCTGACAAAATCTGGCACAGTCAGTGTTGTCCAACAGTGTTTTATATGCAATATACCTGAGATTAACATCAATGTTATGTTCATTGTGTTAAACAAAGAACATCGTGGCTTCATACAGTATCACATATAGTATAACACTGATTATCAAAATGACACATTAATTATTTGGTATTGACTGAGCTTCAGCGGTGGAATGTAACGAAATACATTGACTCAAGAACCATTTGAAGTTATTGTACTTGCAGTATTTGCATTGTATGCTGCTTATAGTCTACTACTCCACTCCATGTCAGGGAGAAATATTGTACTTTTTACTCCACTGTCTATTTACTGGTTAATTTTTAAGGTTTTAATTTTACATTAAAAACCTATGATAAGTTATACAATGCACTGTTAAGATTAAACCAGTGGTTCCCAATGTCTCTGGTTTGTGGCCGCTTATTAAAAAGCAGTGTCTTGCTGGGGCCCCTTGTCACATTTCAGATTAGCAGAGACAATACAGAGGTGAAAAGTATCCAATATTTTACAAAATAAAGCAAAGATTACAGAAAAATTCCAAATGTGGCCGGGTTGGCCCAGTGGTAGAGCAGGCGCACATGTACTGAGAGGCTTATGCCTCAACGCAGAGGTCCAGCGTTCGAATCTGACCTGTGACAATTTCCTGCATGTCTTACCCCTCTCTCTCCCCTTTCTCACCTAACTGTCCTGTCAAAAAATTAAAAAGGCGGAAAAGCCCAAAAAATAATCTTTAGAAAAATTCCAAACAATGAATACAAATGTGTGCAGCAGAACTTCTTCTCACATCATCTCACAACCCTTCAGATTTATCTGAGCCTTTGGAGGGGACCAGCTCCTTATGTTGGGTATCACTGGAATAAACAAACTCTTCAAGTTTAAATTAGCTTCACGTTGAGACCGTAAAATGCTACTTAAGTATTGATGCAACAGTATTGGCAATCTCATAATGTAATACGTATAATATATCAATTACAGGGGCTATTTCTCTGCACAAGTGCTTTCACTTATGATACTTGGAGTACATTTATACTGATAACACTTTAGTAGAATGTTCAATGCAGGGATTTTGTCTATCAATACAGTACTTTTGCATTGTTGTATACTTTTACTTAAGTGCAGGATCTAAATACTTCTTCCACCACTGCTGAGCTGTTAAAGCAACAGTGACTTTTACAGTTTAAACAGCTCCAGAAACACTTTCCCCTAGAGCTCTGCTTCCCTTTCTGTGCCTCTTTTTCAAGAAACAATTTCCAAATGTGCAACACAATGTTTTACATTAGAGCCAAATGAGTTCTCTTTGAGCAAATGCCGCCTTCATCAACAGCCCCGTGGCATTCCTAGATTCCAATTAAAAGAACATTTTGCGCTGCTTTAAGTACCATTAAAACATCACATGGCAACATGTACTGTGTGCATCTGATAGAATTGAGTTTAATCTCATCAAATTGTGTAATCCATCAGATGAAATCACTCTTAACATGACATGGCTTAACACAGATAGAGAAGGTCATAAAGAGTTAAGGCTGTGCACTTTTAACCATTTACCATATTCTTCAACCGCCAGTCTGACAGGAGTACAGAAACACTATTGTTTCATTCATTTAAATGAGATGTTGTTGTTGCGGATGAATTATGTATGTGTTGGTATGTGATAGACATCGTCTCTCTGGGAATGTAGGACACATGCTTATGCATAACAATAGTCTTCAGTTCATTTCTCACCAACAAAATTATCCCTTCATTTCTTTTATAAAAGAACCTACATTTGTTCATCTTGTGCTTATTTAATGCAACTGCTGTCCATATCCCACTTTACCAAATAGCGGTTACTGTATTCAAATATGCAGGATTGTTGCCCTGCTGCCCCGGTAATTTCACTAATTCTTTATTTAAAAACAAAAACAAAGTTGTATGCCTGTCAGGCCTGCTGTCAGTGACATTGTACAGCTGATAATAGCATAGCCTATTTAAAATTACCTCTGATAGGCTTGTTTAAATCATGAATTGTTCATCATAAACGTTTCTTGATGTTTTATGTCATGCCTTCCCTCTCTCCAGACAATAACTGACATATTGGTTTGTTCCCAATAGGCCCATTTATATTGGTCTGATGAAAAAACAATCAGTCCGTGTACTAAAAGAGCAGCAAAAACAGGATGTGTGATGTGGTTTTTCAAAGCTGATACAAAGCCAATCTGAAATATTGTTACATCTAAATCAGCCATTACTAATGTGGATTTAGTTGGATTCAGATGCAAAACAGATAGAACTTTTGAGACATGCCTGTGGTTTTAAAAAAGGCTTTCGCAATTCTATTCAATTGGTAATTTGACATATAAGTGATGTAATAGTGATAGGGCCTAAAAAGATCACAAAAATCCCAATTCTATATTGGCAGAAAAAATAATGTGGGGTAATGCTAATGCAATACTTTATTGGCTGCACCTGTACTGATCGATACTACTGATTTGTAGTATTTGATACTGTACGATCAAATCATGCATCTTTCCAAGCAAAAATGATCATATAATAATAATAATAATAATAATAATAATAATAATAATAATAATATAGCCTATAGTACATAAATAGCCTGCAATAGTATATTAAATATTGCCAAATGCAAATATTAAATGATAGCCTCTTTATGCCTCCTTACAATGCAAATCTTGATATATCTTTAAGAATCATGTTCTTTGATCTTTATTACCACCTGTGTGAAAATGCAGTGTTGAAACTGTCAAATAAATTATGAAGCAAATGAGGAAAAGAAAGCAAAATGCAATAAAAAAGTCATAAATAAGAAATATTTAATAACTCAAAAGCTGACTATAGAGACTAAACTAAAACTAAGACCTTATCTCTAGCCTTATTGTGTAGAAAAGTACACTGGTGTGACCAGTAGCCCATTATATAGTAGGCCAACAATATACTGTACAGTAGCCTATATTATTGGGCCATTAAAAAATAAAACCTATACGGCTGTCAATGTCTCACAGAAACTCCCAAGGCCATTTGAGAATGCTATTTGAATATTTTGCCATGAGAGATAAGTTGGTTAAACACATGGCACTATGGCTAGATATAGGCTCCATCACTGCATGCTTCATGCAGCTAAATTGTTGGGTCGGAGAGAAACGTATTTTCAGTTGCTCTGTATGTCTGGCACATATTGCAGAATTGACAATAACGTTGACTTGACTTGTTTTGGCATCCCACAGTAAAGAAAGAAACAAGTGTCACTAATAGTAGGATGCTATTTCAAATTATAAGTATCTTCATCTCTATTTATCTGCTTGTGTTACATGTTTTGTCACCAGTAAAACCGGAGTAGCCTAAAGAGTGTATGTAGTTTTGAGGCCCATCGCTGCTGTGGAGCCAGATCGAGACGCCCCTCCAGCGTCGGTCGGACCCCCTCTCCCCCAGCGGGGAAACCTGGAAATCCCCGGCCGAGGTGAAGTGGTGCCGCTTTGGGAAAGCCCTGCCTCAGGGCGACGATCGACAAAATGTGCGGTCGCTTCAGCCAAGAAGAGGCTTCTGAGGCTCTTTTTTTATTGTTTAACATCCTCAAATGCGATGAGAGGATTAATGCAGCGCGTCTGCCGGACCCATATGTCCCCTTCAGTGCCGCTTGTGCTTAATTAAAACCGAATGGATACTCGGGGGCCCTGGGGCCCCTGGTCCTCCTGCTGCTGGAAGACTGACTGACTTACTGCTCTCCGCTGACATTTAATGAACCTGTTGAAACTTTGAATAGGACATATAAAAAAAAATCATATTTCTACCACTGTAGCAAGCAAAAAAAATGTGACAAAAAATACGTAGTTCAGTTTGTTTACTGCAAGTTGTATTTGACTGTAATGTTTTATCACAGCACGAATAAAATGCAAGAGCTCTAATCTTTATGGACATGGATTAGATGGTTTTATTAATCTGGAACCACTAGATGGGACTGGAAGGCTTCCCCACTTTAAATTAGCCTATAGCCATATGGCTCAGATTATATATATATATATATATATATATATATATATATATATATATATATATATTTCATATGGATTATTGTTTTCTTCCTCAACTATACACATGACATTTGCAGCTGTTTTGTTGTTGTTGTTTTGTTTTTTTTTTGTTTTTTTATAGATGTATTTGTCATAATTAATCTTGTCTTTTTTTAGGTCAAGATTTTAGGTTTTTAACGTTATCTAACATGTTAATGCTTGTGCCAACTTCAAATTATTTGTGATTACAAATGTAACCGATAAAAAACATATTATCCAGTGTCTTCCATTAAAAAAAAACCTCAAAAATAATGTAATAGGCACGCTGTCGCTCTGTAATTGTGTGTGTCATTCGGTAATTGGGGGTCAAATAGACAACAAAGCACTTCAACGGCAGCAAAAAGTCACGCCAGAGTTATTAGAAGCCTCTCCTGTCACATCCTAATTAGACCGATAGCACGAGCCTTCTTCGTCTTCTTTAATCCATGCACGAGCCCCTGGACCTGCTCGCTCACATGCTCTCTCTCCCTAAAACCCCAAACAGGCTGCCTGCTTTATGCCCACACTAATCCATATGATGCAGGACCATCCCTGCAGCAGATACATTGATTTTGACCAAAGGCTAAAAAGCAGAAACTTAAACATTTGAAGTTGATGATTTTGATATTAGCCAAGTATATACAAGATAATATCCGAGAACTCAAGTTTTAGCTCAATCACCCATCTGCAAATTAAATCTGTGATGTCTTTTTTCTGAAAATGTACTGCAGGTTTAATTAGCCTACATTTTACCCAGTTTACTGTTATTAGCGTCACATATTGAGTTATTGTTTGGAGCCGTAACCTCCACGTTTTCTGCTGTTTTCTTTGATGTATAACTTGTCTTTAAACGCATGTTTGCCCCTGGACTGAGCAGCAGAACTCATTTTCACATTTTCTCCGTGTGAACTGGCCAGCGGTGCGCCCTGAACCAAAGAGCAGCCGTCAATAAAAATGTTGGATTATCCTCTTTATGAGACGGGATTAACATAGCTCTCACATAATTCACATTCCTCCCAGCCTGGACAGAAATCACAGACTCTAGTGATGTAGTAGAAATATCAAAAGTGGAGGATGAAATTGGGCACTACTAACATATATATTATACTTTATATACTCTAATATATGTAGGCTATGCCATACCAAAAAGTGTAATAGCCTGATTAAACATGTGGGTAAAATGAGATGTTCCCTCCTCAGGCTTGTTGGCATGTTGTGATGTGTGTTGTGTGCAGAAACAGGTGATACAAACAGGAAGAAACACAGAAGATGGATTTACACATGCAGCCACAGTGTTGGGTCAGGTCAAGTGGTCTTTATTGGTGTTTAGTGTGTTTGTGGCCTTCTCGCATCACTTTACAGCTCAAGTGGACCTTGCTGGCTGCTGGCTTGATTGACTCTGCAGTCCCTATTTAATTCACCTAATATGTCCTAATAATAATTTATCATTTAACACTCGAGACATGGAAATAAATCTATCAAATTCACAGCTGGGTTTGTGGCGCATTTATGGCGCAAAGCAAAACTGCATACAGGTAGTACAAAGAATCACATTTAAAAAAAAAAAAAAGAAATCTAACACATGGGGGGAAATAATAATTCAAAAACACATAAGGGACATTTATGAGCACACGCAAACGGATTGATTGTCTCTTAAAACTAGTTTTAAACATTTCTTATAAATTAATAGTGCATCCAGGTTCATGTCAGAGCCTCTCTCTCTCTCACACACACACACACTCACTCTCTACAACACACACACACACACACACACACACACACACACACACACACACATGCACAACGCTTTGATCAAAGGGGCCCTTCAGCGTGCCAACAAAATAAAAAGAAAAGACAAGAGAGGGGAGTCTTTAAGGAGCTTAGAAAAAAAAACCGGTAGCCTACTATTCCTCAAACTCAACCAACTTAGGCTTGGATCTTTCGCTCTTTTGATCCTTTTTTTTCCTTTTGGTCAACACATTTGTTCCATGTCCTTGATCAAAGTTGAGGAGAAATCAGTCTGAATGTTCAATAAATTAACCCAACATGTGAGACAACCGGCTGGCACTCCTGTTCTGCTCTGCCCGAGGTAGAAGTTGGGGCCTGTGGTGGTGGAAACACGCCGCACTTTCTGCTCCCAAGCTTGGGTTTATAATTTGCCTGTATAGTCTGCAGTTTGTGAAAAGTGTCCCTTTTAATTCTCTCCTCTCACAATACTTGAAATTTCCACGCTGCTTGGTCTTTGTAATCCAAACAGTCCGCGTTGAAATTGAGCTTCCATGAGGAGGCCGTTTGGTCCTTATAGTCCAGGCAGTCTGCGGCGCCGCTGAAGCCCAGCCCCGCCGCGCCGTACGCCGACGAGGACAGGGAAGACGCGTTGCTCAGGTGGCTGGATACCCCGTTGCTGCCCATGGGACTCATGGTGGAGCCCGCGACGGGTAGCTGATGGTGCATAGGCGAAAGGTAGGAGCCGCAGTCCATCCCGGTGAAGTAGGACGAGGAGCCCGTGTAGCCCTGGTTGTAGCCCGTGGCCTGGGTGTAGGCCATGGGATAGGAGCGCTGCATGCAGGAGGAGGAGGAGGTAGACAGCGGGTCGGACAGCGGGGAGATGGAGGCCGGGCTCCAGATAGATACCGGTGGTGCCGCGCTGCTGCTGCTGCTGCTCACAGCCGGGAGGGAGGTGGTCGAGGGCGGCGTGAATTGCCCGCTGGCTCCGCTCTCTGAGCTGGCCTCTCTGACCGGAGAGCTTTTCTTTTTCACCGGCTTGCTGACTGCCTTGTTCTGCACTCCACCTTGGGTTTGCTGGGCCTGTTGGCGATGTTTGGCTCGTCGATTCTTGAACCATACCTGGAAGATAAATGCGTTTAAATTAATTTAATGTAGCTATAACAACACCTATGTTCTTTTTAGGATACTGTTTCCAGGATTTAAGATTCCTCAAACCCTGGCAATGGCAGTGTAGACTAATGTGAAATTGGAATTGAAATTTTAAGTTCCATTTAAAGTGATCGCAAAGCCACATAAAA
The DNA here is from genome assembly GCF_008315115.2 of Sander lucioperca. Classification (NCBI taxonomy): domain Eukaryota; kingdom Metazoa; phylum Chordata; class Actinopteri; order Perciformes; family Percidae; genus Sander; species Sander lucioperca. The sequence continues at coordinate 24,493,547 of NC_050191.1, read as the reverse complement.
CAATAATTGTAGTATAGGCTAGCCTACATCTCAGAAAACGATGTGTTATTTTTCCAAACTTTTCATTTATATTTTTCAGTACGTTTTCAATACTTAGTTTTACAGGCTTCACATTGTGTCAATCTATATCAACTTTATTCTACAAATAAGGGTTTAACTACTTATAAAGGGATTTTATATATTAGAAATTCACAATATGAGTCAAATAGGCCTACAGAAAACGACAAAATATCGCATCAAGAAGTGACTGTTATCAAACACTTCAACAATGAAGAGCACACTTGGATGAAGTGGCGCGTCTCGCCTCTCACTCAGACCATGTCCAGTTATCGAGCTGCCATGAATAGACGAATATGTGTTTGGTTTGAGGTGTTTGTGTTGGAGACTCACCTGCACTCGGGACTCTGGCAGGTTGATCTTTAGGGCCATCTCCTCTCTCATGAAGATGTCCGGGTACCGAGTCTTGTTAAACAGACTCTCCAGCAGGTCGAGCTGGGCCCGGGTGAAGGTCGTCCTCTCTCTCCTCTGTTTGCGAGGGGTTCCTGGGAAGAAGAGGGGGAAACACAGTGGAAATAAGAAACGAAATAACACAGCCTGACTTCAGAGACGGTGTAATTTCAAATATACAAACTTCTGTAGCTTGATTATTTGATTTATTTCATTCATCACTCAGTTGTTAATATAAATAAAAAGGCCTATAATATAGGCTAATCTATGTTGATCATTACATTTGGACATGTAATAGGCCTACATAACGCGGAATGGAAGGCTATCGTATTTTCTTTATTTCTAAGCGGTTGCACCCTGTCTGAGTATATTACCTTGGTATCCCACTGAAGGATGCAGCAGGTCCACTCCTGAGGATAAACTCAGTCCGTTCACCGTGTACGGCGGCTGCTTCAAATAGGACATCATGCTGGCGGCCGGACGAGGGGCACCAATGAGAAGAAATAAGAAAAAAATAGGGTGCAAAAGAGTGTTCTAATCCTCTCGCGTCTCCGTTTGGTCTTTCACGTCTTCCAGAACCTGAAGCAGGACACAAAACGGGAAGGTTTTAAGGTTGTTGAGATTGGTCTGTGTCCGCGGAGTTTTACGCGCAGCCTTTACGCACCGCTGTGGGTTTAAAGAAGTGGGCGTCCTCGGACTCGCAGGGCTCTTAAAAGGCGAGTGGAGACCCCCAGCTGTCCCTGCTGGACTGAGGATGCTCTGTCTGGCTGACATGCGTTTACGCAATCACCCCCACCACACACACACACACACACACACACACACACACACACACTAACTGCTACTATAACCCCGCCTCTTACCACCCCCCTCCAAACACACTCCTCTCCTCCTCTTCTAGTACCACCAAAACAAAACATTGTCGTTAAAATGCGCACACTCGTTGGGCCCCAACCGGGCTCTCAATTAGCATATACCCACAGGTTAGGCGAAGCTAAATAGACAGCTGATTGGGGGGCCATTTGCAGAAACAAAGCCCACTGTTGACCGATAAGTAATGCTGATAACAAAAGACTTTAAGGAACAAACAAAGAAGGCAATACTGCAAACTGAGCGCTCATTCAAATACAACCGAGCATCTTCATTTCTATATCTCGGGCCCATTGTTTGTTTCCACTAAAACCCTTGTACATTTAAATGTGACGAAATTAAAATACGAAGGACAACTTTAGCAAATAATTGGAAACATGGAGGCATTCCCCAAAGTGAATTCTGACATATAGCCTATTATTGACACTCCTCGCGGCGATTCCCCCTCCTTTCCTAATGAATTGCTCCCGGTAATTAGATTTGGAAGGTGAGACTATCGAGAAGTGTTGATTAGAGAGGAGCACTTAATCTTAATCTAAACAAACAAGGAGATGTCCCTAAATGGGTCTCAGGTACTGTGGAAATACAGTTTTACAGTGAAAACGTTAATTTCAGTCTCATATTTTAATAAAAAAAAATACTATACCCTATTGGTGAAAGGACCACTTTATTCAAATGAGGTATATTGACATCTTATTCAAATAATCGAGCAACAATTCTTTAAAAATGATTAAATCTTTTACAATGGCAAAAAAGAGAAACAATGTAGCCTAGGTTAATATTTACAAGGATACTCCGCAATATTCTGACTTTATAGGAATGTTAGCCAAATAAATTAATAAATCAAGTATAATAGGGTTACTACAAGCATGAAACATTTATGTTTATTTTTTATAGAAATATTATAGCCTACGTCTAGCAAAGGAGATTATGTGTAATTAATTTGACTATTAGAGATACAACCTAGTACCTATGAATTATAATGCAATATTAAATCTATTATATATCATACAATAGATGTATATATATTATATACATTTCCCATGCATGGGTACTAAGGCCGTTATTTGGCCTAAAGGAGAAAACCCCCAAAATCGTGTTTAAAAAAAATGTTTAATAGGCCTTCATATTTTCTTTTTTTTTAGTAAAAGCTAATTAGTCTATATTCGACCCGCTGCTGTCTGAGGCCTCTCGTAACGCTTCCAGTGACACCTACCTGTAGAATAAAGTTCCCAGGACCCCAGGGTGCTGCTCTCTAACCGGACCCCTCGTTTTTATAGAGCCAATAACGGCCACTCCTATACCCAATCTGTCACTTCTTTCACCCCCGGCTACCGGTTGCTCCACATCCGTTCAATAATAAATACACTGCCCAGCCATTAATTATTATTGGCTACAAGACTTTTTTTTTTTTTTCCTTCATCTTCTTCTTTCTGTAAGAAATTAACGAGATAATCCGGACGGCACGCGCTGGCCTGATTACAGGACGCCAGCCACGACTCCGCATTCAGGCCTCCTTAATTTTCTGCGTCACGAAAATAAAACAAAGACTGGCATTGTATTTATCAAACCAGCTGACTGCCAGACAACCGACCCCCCCCCCCAACCCCAGCACAACCAACCCTACAACTCACTTTCCCAAACTGACACATGGACGTTCATATGGACCTTTTAAACTGGTATGATTATTATTATTATTATTATTATTATTATTATTATTATTATTATTATTATTATTATTGCTTCGGTCCATGGACCTCCTGTATTTTTTCATTGCATTATGTAAACATTTGTCATATTGTTCAGCAACATTCAGCAAAAAAAAAAGTAATTGTGCAAATGTGCACATTCAACATTGACCTTTATTGTCTAAATGAACGCATTTTCCGTTTAAAGACTGTTTATAGTTGATGTTATAGACAACAGTTTGGTTATAAAGTGAAACATTTGTATGAATTGAATACTGTATGTTATTTATGATTAATCACATTCTGTCCGCCTACAACTTGACTGTAAGGTGTTCACCCTCCTGAATAGCCTATACATCCACAGTCTATAGTCAAACATCCAGCAGTTGGAGTGTATTATCTGAAGTCGCGGCCTGCATTAATCGGTTGAATGCCCCTTTGCTCCGAGCATGCAGCCCACAGAGGCGAGAGGGAGAAAAGTTTCCTTAAAAAACACGCCTACCCAATTATCTCCCTGTAGGCTATCTGCATTTCCATCGCACTCACCGGAGACTAACAGAAAAAAAATCTTCTCACTTAAATACATTGGAACTAAAATATTACTTAGCCTGCTTTAACAGCGAAAGTGAAATAAGTCACTTACTTCAGTTGTTTTTTAAGAGATCTTTTTCTAAACGCCTCTCCCGGCAGAGTGGTTATATCAAGCGGCTTGGATTAGTTTCCTCCCGGGTAAGCTTGTTGGATGCGGATGATACTACGAGATGCTCAGTATTTATTGAGGGAGAGAGAGACTGCGAGGATTTTTGCAGCCAATGGAAATGATAGAAAATATGATGTGCAGAGGTGTGAAAGGATGCAGCAGCTGGAGTAAAGTGGCCAGCTGATGGTGGCAACGTCAACTCCAAAGCACTATTTTGTGCTGCCATTTCTTTCTCATTTGAAAACAAATTAAAACATTACAGATTAATAATCAAGCTCTACGTCTACATTTTATTTCCAGCAGGAGACCCAGTATGTAGCCTACAGCTCTAGAGGTGCCAATAGCCTATAGGTGTGGTGCATTGACCGAGAGCAACCAATCAGAGCCGACCACCTGCAATGGAGCTGAAATGCCGATCACATAAATAAATAAAAAATAATAGGCTATATAACCTAGCCCCGCGCTCATAGTTAGAATTGGACGTTTTAAGCTGCAGCTTGCAGACTTAATTGTCAAAATAAGCTGAGTAAGAAAAACGGAAGCACTGTTTTGTAGCGAGAGGTGAAAATAACTTCCCGGGGATCTGTCACGGTTAGATTCTGTGTAACGAGATTTAAAGGGGAAAAAATGGTGGCCCGTAAAGCTGTAGCTACACCACCACCACCACCACCACCAATTCTATGTTCTTCTTCTTTTTCTCTTTTACAAAAAACAGCAGCCTAAATGATGTGTTGCTTATCACATTTTCTGGGTTAAACCATGAACCAAAAATAATGTGAGGCTTACTGTGTATACCACTCTCTGTCACCCCCACCTTAAACACCCCTTCAGTTTGGGTCCATGTGAGCTCCAGGTGGATGTGCGTGATTTTTTAAAAATGTTTTTGGTATATATGTCACTGGTTTCCTTCCGTTTTGACAAAACTTTGTCCCCAGCAGCCCTGGCTGAAGGTTTTGATTGATGCTCCCAAACAAGTAAGCAGGTTAGAGAACTAATTAGGAGTGTACATGCCAGATGAACAGACTGTGAGGCTATACTGGCTTGTTAGACAAGACTAAAATCAATACTTTTTAAACTAAAGACTAGCTGGACTCAATTGTACAGAGAGCTTCTGACAGAATGACTCATTGTTTGTGATTTAGTGCAATTACATAAAGTCAGTGTCGATAAAGATTATTAAGATAACATTGGTATTTTGTTAATATCGTGACTTGATTTTGGTCATTTGTGGTCTAAAAGTGTTTTACTGTAAGTGGAGTTTTCCCATTTTCCCTAAGCGATCATACTAAAACAAACAGCCTAACCGGGCCTAAGTAGCCTATCTGGTCCGCTTGTTGTCCCGCAGCTATGTTCTTGGCTCACACAGAGTCCTTTCATCTTCAGCTCTGATATATAATTCATCGGAAAATATCTAATAGCCCTGGGGAGCGTTTCAGCTAAACGGTGCCGTGGTTGTAAAAAGGTGAAGTCGCTTGTTAATGTCTGTGGCAATATGCCCTCCCCCTGTCTCCGGGCAAATTGACGAAGTCACGGTTTCTCCTGCTGTTAGGGAGACGAATTGAAGGCTAAGAATCGTGGGACTGAGATAGGCCTACTCTCTCTCACACAGTGTGCTGGATAATATGGCTGGCATGAGGAGAAGTCTCCTCTCTCCAGCCTTTTGTTTGCTTATAGTTACATACCATAAATGACAACATAACTCATAGAATCATTTGTAGCTCTGTGATTTTATCTCTTAAATAGTCTTATATAGTCTAAATTGATATTTGGAATACAATACTTATGCCGTATTTAGGCCTATTGATTACGTTTACCTTCATTATTATATAGCCTAGGTCTTTGATTTGTCCATAACCCGTTTCCATAACCCTTTTATATTCAACATTTTAAAGGGGCATTTCGGTCGTTTAGTTTCGTACTTTGCATAAAGTTGGGGTCTTGCAAGACGCAAACGTTTTAATTGTATCTATTCATCCATCTTTTAATATTAGTGCTCAATATTATTGTTATTTAATAATTCATTTTTTTTTTTTTTTTCACCAACCATTTCAGTTCACTTCAGCTGTCCATCTAAAGGTCAAATCAATGACTTGGCCCACTCAACCAACCCCATCTGTTACACACACACGCACACACGCAGGCACACACTCACACACACACACACACACACACACACACACACACACACACACACACATATACACACACACACACACACGCACACACACAGTGAACTATATTGGACATTATGACTGCTTGCTTTTTGCCATCTGCACTGTAGAACTCACAGTGATAGATTTATTGATATGCATAGCAAGGGAAGCGATATGTAGCCTATTGATGATTCTACAACAAACCAAAGCGAGCGTCCTTGGATATTGAACTACTGACGAGTCTACAGACAGCAGGTGTTTCTGACGAAAACAACACAGACATAGCTGGCTGGCATTTTTTCAAAATGTCAGTTTGAAGGCCTGCTCACACCAGAAAGTGGCACTGCGAAATAAGATGATGCTAGAGACTTGTTGGCGTGGAGACTAGTTGCAGGGCACACGCTAGCATGGCGGGAACATGCTAGTCGAGATTGTCCTCCCCCCGAAAAACGCTCCTATAGGTTATTTGTTTAAGCAGCAATTATGACTCATATCAACGTTTATTGTTGCAGCGCCCTCTAGTGGCCTTATTCATTGTTACGGGAGTGACAAAGTATAAGAGTTTTAAATTTCTGAAACAAGCAGAGCTTCGTCACGCTTAGCGTTACATGTGTAACCAGAAGTGAAGTAACGCTGATTTCAACCACAATGTTTTTCTGAACTTAACTAAGTATTTTAGGTGCCTAAATATAACTTTGCTACATAATTGTGCGACTCACAATAGCTCTCCAAGCGCTTGCCTATTTTCACTGTACTGGGCTGTTTACTTCCCCTAGCTATTGTGTTCTCAGAGCTGTACATCTTTCTGCAGCAGAAATGCTAGCTAACATGCTAACACTAGTCAGTCACAAAAGCTCTTCAAACCTTTTTCTTTATTTGTCAGTACTGTGCCTTTTACTCCCTCCTGGCATTTGGTTCGCAGAAATCATTTCATTCGGGCGCCTGGATAGCTCAGTTGGTAGAGCGGGCGCCCATATATAGAGGTTTGCTCCTCGACGCAGCGGGCCCGGGTTTGACTCCGATCTGCGGCCCTTTGCTGCATGTCATTCCCCCTCTCTCTCTCCCCACTTTCATGTCTTCAGCTGTCCTGTCAAAATAAAGGCCAAAAATGAATTAAAAAAGAAATCATTTCATTCAAAAACAGGCAAAAGAAAGCTCATGGAGCCATCTAGGACATTCATGAAACAAGAAGTTACTGTAACACTCTTTATTTACTGAGAGCTGTATTTCTTTCTTCAATTTCTGTCTCACAACTGTCTAAAAGCCATGGTTTTTTCGTGTCCGGCAGAGGAAAATTAAATAAAACTTTTGCTGCAAAATGTTCTCATTTTAAATGCTGGTGTGACTGTGCCTAAAGAATTTCATCTGGTCAGCTGAGAGACACTTTGCTAAAAATATTGCACCTGCAGTATCTTTACTATTTAACCCCCTTTGCACCCTCAACCACATGGCCTACATCATATCATATTCATGCCCTTCATTGAGATACATCCACCACTTGTGGTTTGCCCATGGGAGGGTTGAATGTCTTGTCCCTGCTGGTACCTCGTTAACCTCCCGCGGCCTGCGGCTAGTGTTAGCCAAACTGAGAGGCCTCATACCTGGGTATTGGTCAGCAGGGACTGGCCCCGGGAGCCCTGGACCCCCCACCGTGCTAGGGGAGGGAGGCAGGCGGGACAGAGGAGGGCCAAACAAAAACACAACCTGGCATCCCCACGGCAAACAGCCCACCTACTGTCAGCCAGCATCTGGGGCACAGCACACAGCCCCTCTATTCACATTCTGATGACGGCAAATACTTAGGAGCACACACACACACACACACACACACACACACACACACACACACACACACACCGACATACACACACTGGTGCAAGTAGCTGAATTCATCCAGCAAAATGTCACCTACATACAATTTCACTTTTCACAAATCTGCAACAGATTGAAAACTTGTCTGGTTTGAGCTTCTGGCTTTCGCTGAGAAGAACTGAAAAGTATTTTTGAAAGAACTTAGATGTCTGTAGATGCGACCATTCAAGGTTTTGTAAAGAGATTACCCCCAAAACATATATGTAGCTTTTTTTTTTTTATTTTAGCTCCATCTAAATGCTTTGAATGCATTGTTTAACTGTACTTTCAAGAGAATAACGAGCATGTGGAGATTAAAGTTTGGAAATTGCCAGATAGAAATAATGACAGACAGAGATTGGGGGAGAGAGTGACAGAGAGAAATAGGGAGGAGGAGTGTTAAGTTAATCCAGTCTGAATCGATGGGCCCGGCTGCAGGAGTGACACTGAAAACAGTTATTCTTTTCTTTCTTTCTCTGCAAATTTGCTCTCCCCTCTCCCTCTCTCTTTGCTTCCTCCCGTGCCTCTCGCTATTTTTCTGCCTTCTTATCCCTTTTAATTAGAGGGGCTATTCTACTTCACAGAGGACCTTAATCCCCAACTGACCAACAATGCAAAAAGCCAGCCTTTGAACAGCCGACCTGCACCCCTCTTGGCCCCCAAACCTCCCCACCAACCAACCACTGCGCTGCCCAAACACTCCACAGCTCTCATCGTTGGGAAAACCAGGCTCTTTCCCTTCTCCATCTTTTCCAACATCTTGGACAAAGCACTCGGGGGAAGAGAACGTTTCTTAAAAGGGCATTTCAATATCCGCCAAGGTTTTCAAAAAGCTTTGGTTTGGTACTGGGACAAGGCTGAGGTCAAATGGCAGGTGACTCTGAATGAAGAAAAGTTACTAAACTAGCCTGCTAACATCTGAAGTGTAGGAAAAAGAGCTCAAGGTTACAAAGGAGGCATTATAATAGAAAAGAATCAGCAGAGGGGAAAAGATTGCATCTGCTAAGTGTCAGAGATCCCAAATCAGCAAACACATTGTTTTTGTGTGGCTTTCTCTTGACTTTATATGTTGTCTTCTGTCTCTTCTATTGCCCTATTTCCCATCTTTTCTTTCTGTGAAACACTTTGTAACTATATAGAAATGTTCTATAGAAATGAAGTTGCTTGCTATGGTTTGTTTCATTGGTAACAATTTGAAAGTACAGTAAATGCACACTTTTTTGAGAGTTTTTACTTCTTCTCCTGATAAAAGAAGAGAATAAAATCACAGATGGGTTAAGTTAGACATGTCGCCATTAAAACTGAAAAAATATCTTTTGTAAGAGTAGTAATTCTTCAGAAAGCAAGCAGGTTAGAGGGCAGAAGCTAAAGCACATTCCCCCACTGTGTCTCATTTCCATATGTATATGCATCTCAAGATGGAGTCCATTAAGACTAACCCTTGTTGTCTTGTTAGATGATTATGTATTGAGATAATAAGTCAGGGTCAGGGAGGAGAACATAATGAGGCTTTTGGATAAATTAGCCGTCATAGTTAAAAACCCAATACCTGGATAATAAATTCATCAAGCAGTCATGTGCACCAACCTGTTTTGTGCATTTGATCACACTGTTTGTTTTTTCTTTGTTAACTTCGGTTGACAGTTAGTAGTCCAGACTGGTGGTCCACATATTTAAACTATAAGGGGGTAAAATAATTAGTCTGTCAGTGCTAATGATAACAATACACCAACTCTGCCTAAAAGAAACTGAACTAATTTTCCTGTCATTTTGTTCAAGCGGATTTTCTATCAACATTTTGCCAACATAGCAGTCTGACAAATTGCTACTGGAGCACAATGACACTTTCAACCCTGCTCCGCATGTGAATGACAGAAAAATGAATTTCCTTTCACCGCCGACAACCGCAGTTTCCGATTTTTACGCCCGGCGTGCTGGCTCGACACTCCCTCATACAGACAGGAAAAAACACAGGCCAGCCAAACCCTCTGCCTGGCTAATCACAGGCCCAATATTTCCATAGCAGGCAATTAGCATCTTGCTTTTATGTGTGAAATGGCTAAGGCGAGAGAAGGAGCGAGTCGGGGAGAGAGGCACGGCGAAAACAGAGAGAGAATAAAAGAGCAATTAAGATGTTGGGTGAGCGGAGGACAGAGACAGGCAGTCTGCTGCCGTGTGATTTGAGGCTTGCAGACCCAGTAATTAGCCCTTCATTGTGAGATAATGGACTTGGCCGGTCTTCCTGGTTCCCCATGCTGCCCAGGCCGACTCGACCCATGGAAGGTCAAAGGGCACAATGTGCAGTTTGGCTCCTATATTTGTTTGTGTGTGCATCTGTGTATGTATGTGTGTGTGTGTGTGTGTGTGTGTGTGTGTGTGTGTGTGTGTGTGTGTGTATGTGTGTGTGTGTGTGTGTGTGTGTGTGTGTGTTTGTGTGTGCATCTGTGTATGTGTGTATGTGTGTGTGTGTGTGTGTGTGTGTGTGTGTGCGTGTGTGTGTGTGTGTGTGTGTGTGTGTTTGTGTGTGCATCTGTGTATGTGTGTGTGTGTGTGTGTGTGTGTGTGTGTGCGTGTGTGCGCGCGTGTGCGTGCACGTGCGTGCATGTGTGCGTGCATGTGTGTGTGTGTGTGTGTGTGTGTGTGTGTGTGTGAGGGACTGTAAATGTGTAAGCCATCCTTCAAGCATCACCTAATATTAAAGTCAGAAAAGCAAAGGACAATAAAAGAACAGAAGTCTTTGCATTCAGGTGAATTAATAATCTCTCTAAATCTGCAAAGGTTTGTGGGTAAATCTTTGGTTTGCATTAGTCTTTTGGGGGAAGAGTGGGCCAGTGAAAGCAGCGCCCGGCTATAAAGCTTTGGAGTCATCACTCTCCTGGCCTATCACTCCTTTCTCCCGCCATCTTTAGAAGAGCAGTAATCTGTGAACCCTGAATCATAAGCTTTGGGTAAATCTATGTAATACGGGTAATTCGATGAAGCAGTATTTTCCTGGTGAGAGGCAAAATCCTGTTGACTATTCAAGGATTGAATCATCCAACAGTAATGCCATTAGACCAGTGCCACGGATTCATCGGAAAATGCTGTTTAATTGCCAGTAACCAGCCATTGTTTGGTGACGGGTAAACACTAGCTGAGAGGGAGTGGGGGGGAGGGGGGGGGCAAGTGAGGAAGCGTGTGAAAAAGATGGCCCCTTCGCCTTCAGCCAATCGCCATTGAGAGACGGATTTACTCAGGCTGGATGAAGCCCGCGCTGCAGAGTGGCAGAGGCACTGGCTTAACTAAAGTCTTCAGGAGTATAAATGCAGAGTAACTCTTTCCTTTTAATACAGGATTTGCTCAACAATGCGATTTAGGGGGGTGTCTATTCAAGATAGACATTTTTTTTTTTTTGAGTGGCGAGGTTTTTAAGGATCAAGCCTTGTTGCTCACGTTTATTAGCGCGGGACTTCACAGCTCAGGGATTGTTGGTCGTTGTAATCGTCGAGCAGTTTATCCATGTTTGTGTTTGGCTTTACATACATGCACCCTGACACTAAGTCCCATTCTTTCCACCTGCGTTGGAAATCTTTAAGAACAATAACCCATACCTACACCCAGTCGTTGATCCTGAGCCACACTTCTTCACAATAAAAACTGATATTAACTGTCCAAATCAACATGAACTAAGAAAAAAGCTACTTGAGGAGTGTTTTACTTTTACTTGTTAATCCAATTCTCAGCACACAGTGATTTTGTTATGAGAATTTGAACATTTGAGGTGCATTGTTGTCCCTCGCCACAGCCCCCTTCTCTCAGGCCTGCCCTGGAGGATGCAGATTGGAAGTGAGAGGTGTGGCGGCTGAGGCTCGCCTCCATTGTGAGCCGGTGCCTGGGAGACGAGCAGCGCTGCCAGACCAGACACTGATTGGGTTTGACACTGCGTCCGGGAGGCGAGAAGAAGCTTTTCTTCTGCTCTTTTTTTCCCTTCTATAAGTAAAAGAGAGGCTTTTTTGTATGAAAGGCCCCTCCTCTGCTCTCCTCTCTCCTCTAACTCCCCCTGGTTCTGTTGTGCTCGTTGCCCTCCTCTTTGGTTCTCTCTTTCTCTCCTCTCTTTACGTTTTTATATTGACTCGCTCGTTTTTTTCTCTCGCTCAGATTAAAACCAGTGGACTTCTGTTTCTTTTGTCTTCCTCTTTTATTGTCCCTCTCACTTGGATGTTGACCAGTAATTTTGATCCTCAGCATCACGACATCAAAAATGTACTTTTTGTCCTCTTTCCCTATAAGCAACAGTATTTGTTACAGTAATTGTAATTGCAAACATTGAGGGAAACCAAATCCGTCTCCTTCCCTAAGCCTGAAACTCTGCCAAATACTGAGCCCACTAGCATGTTAGGGTGGACACTTCGCCACATAGGGGTCTTTAATCATCATGCCTCAGGCTATGATCTCACACTGCTCAACACTGAGCTTTTACACAGGATTTATCTTTCAATTCACTAAGCTCGGGGCCCAAGTGATACATTGTTGCCGCTAAAATGCAATTTTGAAGGAATAGTTTGGGAAATAGCCTAGGTGATGCTTAGCATAAAGACAAACAGCTAACCTGGCTCTGTCTGATGGTAACAAAGGTAAATATGAAGTTCTGAAGCTACAGCCATCAGCCAGTTAGCTAAACTTAGCATATATGCTGGAAACAGGGGAAATAGCTAGCCGGGCTCTGTCCAAAATCTGCCTACCAGCACCTCAAACTCAAAGCTCACCAAAAGTGAAGTGTAAAAGCGACACAATGTGGTAGTCCAGCTCAAACTCTTCTGTAACACCCAAACATCTCACTTTTACACCTCAAACAAGGTACAAGTCGCCTTTAGACAGAGCCCGCCTAGCTGTTTTGTTTCCAGTCTTTATGCTAAGCTAAGCTACTGACTCCTGGCTGGAGCTTCACATTTACTACAAACATGAGTGAAGTATCAATCTTCTTATCTAAGTCTTGGCAAGAAAGTAAAGAGACATGTTTCCCAAATGTCAAACTATTCCTTTAATGTAAACTACGAATAGAAACCGAGTCATAGTTTCAACCTTGAGGATTATGGGTGAGTGAACTTAAATATTAAAATATGTTAACTACTGTACAAGCACTGGCAAATGGGAGAATGTGGGAAGCTGGCGTTTTATTGGTATTGATTAATCTTCCGTGCAGATCACCAGAGAGCACAACCCTCTAGATCCGCTTAATAGAGGCACTAATGACGAGCTCCATTAGTTTAATATATGCTTTTATCGCTGCGCCCTTAGATGACTGTAGCGTTTCATTAGACATGTCTGCCTCATATCTCACTTTGCACCCAGAGGAAACTGTGAAAGGATTAATTTTATGATGGACCCCCTGCCTCCTCCTGCCTCCCTCCTCCTCCTCTCTACTCCTTCCCTCCTTGCCTCCCTCCTCGGCTCAGCTCAGCTCAGCTCCCAGCCACAGCCAGGGGACCCAGGAGGAATAGTGTCTTTGTCGTCCTGCCGTTTTTCGGAGTTGAGGAACAAGAGGAGTTTAATCCTCATTGTCCAAGAGACTGCAGAGGGTGAGGAGGGGGTCCTCTGGCTGTAAAATGATCCAACCGGCCTCAGCTAATCCCCTCCTAACCCCCACTCCCGGGCCTGACCCCCCTCCCGGCCTTAATTCATGCCCCCGTACTACCACCGTATCACACTATAAACACAAACACACATGATCCAAAAATGTAGAGATGAGATTGGATGTGCTGGATTGAATGTATTGGATCTTAAAAATACAAAATTGGGATGACACAAATCACCCAATATCGAATGTTAAACTTTCTCTCTCTTTCTCTCACACATACAGGATAATAATGTCATTCATAGTTATGCAGTAAGTGGTGAAGAGGGGGATTTAACTTAATCACCTGCACATATAGGCTTAATCAACTAGGAAACCATCTTCCACTCTGGGGATCCTCAACAACAGTACAGGTGTCTAATCAACTGAGACAACCCCCCACACACACTGGTTTTGCCAGTGTGTGTGTGTGTGTGTGTGTGTGTGTGTGTGTGTGTCTTGTGAATTATAGAGTTATTTGAGGAAAATGAAAACAGTAAACGGCCTGATTTTGTACTTATAACCGGTGACGTGCATGAATATGTGTGAGACAGAAAATGAACAACAAACAGACTCATGTCATCAGCAGCATGATTAGGAGTGATGATCTGAGTGGATGTGTGTGTTCGTGCAAGAGTGTGTGTGTATACGTGCGTGTGTGTGTGTGTGTGTGGGGGGGTTGACAGAAATAAAAACCAATAAACAGCCTCATTTTATTGTTCTTCTCATTAGCTGAAGGATTATTTTAAGATTAGGCAGGACAGGGCTGGACGTTGATTTGACGCTAAGTCTTTATTTAACAAGACGGATGCTCTCCAGTCTGCACAAATCTTCTCCTTTGAATTTTCCTACCTTGCGCAGACCCCTCCCTTCATCCCTGCCTCTCGATCGCTCTTCCGTTCCGTCTTTATTTCTCTTCTGTTTCTCTCTCCCCTCCTCTCTTTCTTTTTTTGCGCTCCTCCCTGAGTGACAGCTCAATACCCAGCTCTCCCAGGCTTATCTAGCCTCAGCAGATGGTTGACTTGGATCACTGTTCATACGCCACGATCTGGGCTGGTGATAAAGACTGTTACAGAGGGAATATATGCTATCTCTCTCTAGCTTTCTCCTTCTTCCTTTTACTCCGTCTCCTCTCACCTCTTCTTGATCTACGCTGTGGTTTTCTCCCTCTCTCTCTCTCTCTCTCTCTCTCTCTCTCTCTCTCTCTCTCTCCATCCAATCTCTTTTCAACTCATCTCTTTTATTCGCCAGCTCTTTCCATCTCCACCTGGACATGTCTGCTCTTCTCCTTGTCGTGTCCTCCACCTTTGTCAACTGTGCACTTTGTCCCAGCATCCACCCCCCTCAATCCTCCCATCCACGTCTCCTCATCTCCCTCCATCCATCCATCTCTGTGCATTGAATCTGGTGCTGCGTGATTGTCTCTGCCTCCCTGCTGGGCTGGCGCCTGTCTAAAGGGCCCCAGGACCCTCACACACTGAGGGGCTCCAGCCATGCCAGAGATGCCCTCTCTCTCCTCTCCTCTCCTCTCCCTCCTCCCTCCTCTCCTCTCATATCAGTTCATCTGGTCCCTCTTCATCTCCACAGGACAGAAGAAAAGGTCAAATTGTGTCTCTTTCGGCTCTTCTCTACAAGCAAAGTTACGCATAAGCCTGTCATGTACATCTATTAATAAAACGCTCCAGTTGGCCACTTTAATATCTTTCATAATTGTAAATATATGCCAAAAGTACAACATGTAAACAGGTAACCTTCAATGTGTTGCAGCCTGAAGCTTTTCTACACTCATATCTACTGTTTTCATTCGTTTCATTTACATGATCACTGCATTGAAGCAACTGATGTACACTTCACAGGCTTGAATTACCCATTTTATGTGCACTTCACTTGCCTTGATTGTTCATTTGATGTCCTCCTCACATGTTTCTCATTCTACACAGCCAACCAACAATGCAAAAAGGAAAGTGCCACTCGTAGATGAAAAAAAGGCACTGAGTGCTAGGGGCGATATGAGAGCGAACATACAACACAGCACCTTGTAACAGACTGGCAAAGACATCACTTGCACACACCATACATTAGATCAGCTCTGTGTGATGTGTGCCAGTATAATATGAGAGGGAAACGGACATGAAAGTACGCTGAAATCATATGAATATAAAGCGGTGTCTTGCGAGAAAATCCAAAAGATAGATTTTGAAATGTATCAAATAATATGCACAATGATGCCAGCATGATGCCGTATAAGGAGCTGCCACCCCATATGTGGTGAAAAAACCTCCTCCACTGCGATTCACCAGTGTCTCTCTCTCTCTCTCTCTCTCTCTCCCCAATACTCCAGACAATGTACAGCCATCTTAATCTGAACGGTGGAATCTGGCAACCACACTGGAGCACCTGCATCCGTCCAGCCTGACCCGCTTTTGTTCTGGTTCGACCCCCTAACTTTAGCCCCTAATTAACCCAACAGAAACTAATTAAATACAGCTCTAGTGGACCAGACGCCAGACAGAAAAACCAGAAGGAGGAGGAGGAGGACACAGAGAATTGAGCAGAGTAAGGGGAGCGAGCCAACGTGACAGGCAGGAGTAGGAGAAAGGGGAGAAAAAGCTTGGCCTCCAGCCCCTGAGACCGGTTCAGATGCACAGAAAGACGGAGAGTGTTGTAGGAGAAGGGTGTTTGGGTGTCATTGTCAGCCTGGGTTGCCCTGAGCTGTATACTGACCGTATACTACTTTACATGCTGTTGTTTTATGAGATATTTTGGATTCTTCCTCATAGATGAGTATGGTTGCCAACTGCTGTAATCACAAACACACCAGTCACATGACGCAACTGATGCCCTGGAGATATTTGGAAAAGGGTACAGAGAGGATGGGGAGAACCACGGAGAGACAAGAGCAGCGTAGAATGAAACCAGGAGGAGGAGGGAGAAGAAAAGGAAGGTACGGGACAGGATTGTAAGAAAGAAGATATATAAATATGGGTTCAAACCAGCCAAGTGTCTTTGGCAAGACGCTGCTGCTCCTAGTCCCAGGCACAGCTCGCTAAGTGATAGAGAAAGTAATTAAGAGAAGCCTGTTCAAGTAGATAGGCCTGTAAAGGAGATTTGAAGAGGGGAACTGATTGTGCATGTCTGATTCCAGCTCTTCAGAGAGTTCTCAGCCCCAAGGCTTAGCTTTCAAAGGGCCGTCTCTCTCCCTGTCTGTTTCTCCGTCTCTTTCCTTGTAACATACAAACAAAATATGACTCTCTTTCCACACATCAAGCACACACGTGTTCATAATAGCTGCATGTAGGACATATCTATCTATCTATCTATCTATGGCTCAATAGAAGCATATTATTATCTTACTTTGTATAGGAAATACTGCAGTACTATTGGACTTTTGAAGTTCACACAATGTTATTTTCCACAATGTATTTTCCGAATCCACCTCCACTAGGACACAATAGAGCAACACTGCCACCTAGAAGACGAAGGAAGGTATACTTTGTTAATCCTGCAACGGGAAATTCAAATTTTTCACTCTGTTGTTATATATATATATATACTAGTAGCGTATTGTCTTTGGCTACCATGCTACGAACATTTTTAGTCTGAAATAAATACATTCAGATTGTAATGGACGGTTTAATTTATATCTCGTTCCTAAAATGGATCTTTTGAAGAACAGATATGTTATGATGATTATAGCATTCTAAAATATGATCTTTCAGTAGAAAATCCATTCTTGCTTCAGAGATTATAAACATTTTTAAAACACTAAGCATGTAAATTTGTATTTGTCGTTTTAACTTAATTCAAAATAAAATACGTGCTGTGCCCATAATGTGGGAAAAGAAACTTGGGTTGCTGCAGTGATTTAGTCAGAAACCTTATTAACAGTTGCAGTTATTTCAGTCTCCATTCACTCACTGTCTAGTTGTGCTGAAATTAACAGGAAAATGCAAAGCATGGTTTTAAATGACATGACTATTGTGGTTTGTGTTATATACATAATGTAATTGTCTACATTGAGATACAGAAAGTGGTCAAGTGAAAAGTACAATATTATATTTCCCTCCGGAAAGTAGTGGAGTGAAAGTATTAAGTCTCACAACATGAATATTAGGCCTACTCGTGATAAACGCATAGGCCTATAGGCTACCTCAAAGCAAACTTCTACGTACTACAGTGAAGCAAACAGGTACGAAAAGGCCAACGACATGTATCTACCTATCTACTGGCGACATCTACTGGAGAAACTAGAAAAAGTTAAATCCTCAACTTGGCTTCCTCTGCTGGTAAGAGACAAGTCAACCGCTCTTGGATTTACAAGGTTGTGAACCTTTCAGTACAATTGACTAAATCGCGTTCATACTTTCATTGTTGAGACAATTTCACAATTTATAGTGTTCCAGCATATAGCCTACCAGGCTAGACTACACATTCAAATAGTAGGCTACGGTCCGATTACATAAAGTTCTAATAGGTATACAAGGAAAAGCAAAATAAAATATCTTTCAGAAGAATTGAAATTCATGATGTAGCTCCTTTTGTCAATAATTTAGTTTAATTTAATTTTGCTGAGTGAAATCCTGTAAAGAAGAAAAGAACACTTGGCACTTTTTTCAGGGTTTTAGACTGTGTTAGAGATTGTGTTCTGTTAATACAATACAGTGAAATGCAAATAATAAATAAAAGTCAATAAAACTAAAACGACTAAAGAGAGGAAATTACTTTATGTAAGTGGTAAGCACATTACATTATCTACCGGTAATTTGCTTTGGTGACGGCGTTACACCACTGTCGTAAAACGTCTCTGTCTGCTGTTGCAATGGCGTTTGCTGCGACAGCACTTTCCGGCAGCAGGGAAATCGAGGAGAAAGCAGCGACAAACGTCGCCAGCGGATACGTGATCGCCTCAGAATCCTTGGATTTATGCGATATTCGGTGAACTAACTTGTATATTGATTGTATATCCTTTCGCCTTGTGGATGAGCTTGTGTTCAACGTTTTCCAAGCGTGAATCTCCACCTTAATGCGGTGGGATGGCCACAGTGCCGCCTGGGCCTAGTAGCGCACTGCCTTCATCCCCGGCTGAAATTCCTCCTTTCCCCGGGGCTGGGAGCGCGGAGCCGGCGGTGGAAGACGGAGAGCCGGCTTGTCACAGGGAGGACTGTGTAACCGCCAGTACAGGGAAGACGTCGGAGCCGGTAAGCGAAGTCAATAGGTCGGTTAATAAGAAGCAAAAAAACATGCTAGCGCGAGCTAGCCCGGCGGCGCTGCACCTCAAAATGCAAGCCCGAGAGCAGCAGCTAAACGGCTTGGCCTGCCCCTTAGAGGACGCTGACAGCCACCAACACACAGGAAACCGGCCTGACAATCCGAGACCGTCCGTGGACAACTGTGACAGCAGTAGCAGCAGCAGCGGCAGCAATGAGGAGGCTCCAGCCGCTAGACACAATAGTGAGCATTGCCAACATGAAGGCCACAGCCCCTTCTCCAAAAACGGCAGTCACTCTCCCCTAGTTAACAATAGCATGAACGGGATGCCGGGTTATACAAGAACTGAGGACGGGGACGAAGGGAAAGAGGGGTTTGACCTCACGGAGCCACCGAGACCGCCCAGCATCGAGCCGCCGGATGCCGGGCCCGGCGGAGAGGAGAGCCTCGCTGACCCGCAGCAACCGCCCGCCGCGGAGCTGGCCCGGCTCGACCTCAGCAGCTCTCCCGGCCGAGCGGAAGAGGACAGCCACGGCATTCGCTATGTCCGCTATGAGTCCGAGCTCCAAATGCCGTGGATCATGAGACTGATCACCAAGGACTTGTCTGAGCCTTATTCAATTTACACCTACAGGTACTTCATCCACAACTGGCCGCAGCTCTGCTTTCTGGTGAGTGTGACACTGGAACCATCACAATGTAAAGAAAATACTTGTATTCACTCTTTAACTTTGTTTATCAAGTCAAAATAAAGTGTGAGCTACCCTCCTGGCCCATCGACTTTGGTTACAGATGCATATCATTATTGGGGCAAGGTGTGACTTCATGCTTGTGGCTTTGTGTCCGAAAGGCAGCCAAACATCGTGCTGACACACACACACACACACACACACACACACACACACACACACACACACACACACACACACACACACACACACACACACACACGGAGACAGCCTAATGTGAATTTGTCAATGACAGCACATTGGTTTGGAAATAGTATCCGTTGGTAGCTTCAATGCCCACTTTTCTATCACAAAGCCTTGATCCTTGTTAGTTTATTTAATTTCAGTCGGAATTAATAGCTGTCAAATCAAGAAAAGTTGAACTGACATGGCACTATCCCTTATAGTTCATCACTAATGTAAGGTTCTTTTTGTCCAGTCATATGTACAGGAATGTAGCAGCAAGCAAAGGTTTAAAACCCTTACTTTCCAGTTTAAGTAGAGAGTAATGTGCTGTCGGTAGGTGTTTCCTCTTGCACCTTCAGTGTCCAGTCAGTGATTTCTACTTTGACAAACAACGCTCCTTTCTTTGAATATCCTTTGAGCCTCAAGGTTGTAAACTTCCCAGTTCCTGTTTGTCTGGAACGACGCATATAACATAAGAGGAAGTGCCATGAAATAAAGGTCAGAGGTCAGCTCAGAGATGACAGGAACTGTTGCTAGGCTTTCAGCAACCACCCCAGTAGACACACGGAGGACCTAACTGTTGTGTGTCTGTCACAGGCCATGGTGGAGCAGGAGTGTGTCGGAGCCATCGTATGTAAGCTTGACATGCACAAGAAGATGTTCCGTCGTGGCTACATCGCCATGCTGGCCGTGGACTCAAAACACAGAAGGAAAAGCATCGGTGAGATCTGGACTCTGGGTGTCACAAAAAGAATAAACATGAAAGTCTGTTCTTTCACAATGTGGAGCCGAGACCGAGTTGTGCAACAGCGTTTTTTTTTTATGCATACTTTGGCAACCAAATCTCTTAATGCAAATGCAGTATTTAGATAAGTTATCCACTCTGAGTGGATTTGTAACACTATACTTTAACCTTTAGTGGCATTGTTTACCTTTTGCCTTTCTTATACTACCAGACATCAAGCCAGGCAAATAGAAAGTCAATTGGAATTTTATAAAATTACTATTTTATTAAAAGATTATATTTTTTTGCATGCCATCACTGACTGATACTCTTTTGTCATAGGTACTAATCTGGTGAAGAAGGCCATCTATGCCATGGTGGAGGGTGACTGTGATGAGGTAAGATACATACATCATTTTTCCAACCAGGCTTTAGTACATTCAGAGAATATTGAAGTTTCTGAGAAAAGGGTTAAACACACGTATGGAATGGTGCAAACATGCACAGGCTTTGAGCCTGGCATTGGCACATATTCATAAGCTGTGTTCTAGTGTATTCACTCACAATGCTAAAGTATGCAGTAGACTTGAGGACAGTCTTGCATTTGCCTAACCAAATTGTACAGAAAAAGAGGAATAAACCAAAACTCCCTCGTAAATACGGTTAATACATTACAACACACAGAGAAATGATTGAAATGAACCATTTGTGTACATTTGGTTCTTGGTTTTAGTTTGGTGTTGGCCCAATACCAAAGCTTTTGTGTGAGCACGAACCAAAATAAAATAAATTGCTAGTAGGATTTCAAGGACCAGTTTTCTTTGCCAGCCTTCACTTATCAAAGTTTGCTGGCAACCTTGGTTAGAATTTCAGCTGCTCTGAGCCTTTCAGTATCTTCCCTCTATTACAGACTACTTGGCAGATGTTTGAAGTGGAAATGAGATTCTATATTAAACTTTTAACACTGTAACTGTGTTGCAAGCTGCATTGTTTTTTTTTCAGCTCCGGTGCCTGTGTATCAGGCAGCATGCATTGTTTTGTATGTATCCCAACATTTGACATGTCAATTATCAAGTTATAACTTGACATACAGGTACTGATGGTTTTACAGGTTTCCTTAGCCCTGGAAAAAAATGCATTACTTACTTACACACTCCTGCCAGCATGCCATACATTGTGAAAGACTGATGTTCTTATCTTCCAGGCCCCATTAGTTTAAGGCTTTGTTGCTGCTCTCAAACGCTCATAGGCAAATATCCCAGACTACCGGCTTGTGAATGCAATGCCTGTCGACAGCAAACCTTTACAACTTGAATATCAGATACACATCAGCACAAACAAAGCTATTAAAGCTGTGGTGCGCAACTAGTTTATACGTCAATCTATTTTATAACGTCCGTTACATTCAAGCCATTGCCAGATGAGTTAATACAAAGCTTATTAAGACTACCAGCTCCACAAAACTCTCCGTATTTCTCAGTATGGCTGCGTTTACAAAATGGTGTAGACTTTCGCGCGCAGAAGCTCAAGTGATGCGTTTTACGTCGCCGCTGAGAAAGGACAACAGCAACATTCAGCTTTGGAGACAAAGAGGACATTTCAAATGCAAGATAATTACCTCCTCTGTTGTTGCTTTTTACCTCTGTGTCCTCCTTGATTTGAGGGGTTAAACGCTACTAGCATCTGCATGGAGGAGGGGTGGGCTTGGTGCGTGATAGGCTTGGGCGATCTCTAATATTTTCAAATCATCCAATCGTGGTTACTAGAGATCGCTGAGAGTAGGGCTGTTGAAATTAATCATTGCATCCATGCATCGCGATGCGGACCTGAATCGATTCGAATCGTTAACAGGATAATCGTAATCGAATCGTGACCCCAGTGAAGATTCACACCCCTAACCGTTAGGCGATCTGATAGCCAGTAGGGTTGGGTACCGAAACCCGGTTCCACTATGGAACCGGTTCCTACGCAAACGGTAGTATTCGGACCGGATTAGAAGACAAATTTTTGTTTCTCATTTTGGTTCCGACTGAAATATTTTCCCTCTGTCGCTCCGAACAGCGGCAGACTCTTTTCTGCCGAGTGGCGCACGTGCCCGCTCGCAGTATGAAGCGCGTGTCCGTGCTATTCTCGGACATGCACTCTACAATCACTGCCGATAGACGGTTTTTTGTACACGCTCCGAAACGGATGTAAAAATATCACACTTTCTCTGTAGTCTACCGTTAGCTAGCTACCGTTAATGTAGGCTACTTTTAAAATGCCATATTTTCCTTCTGGGCTCACCAAAACGGACGTAAAGGCATATTAACCATTCACTGACTGCACGTGATCGCTAGTAAACATATTACACTTATTTGTTAAATTATTGTAGTTATGTGTTAGGTGACTTAGGTTTACTTATTATATATTTAAGTACTTTAAAAAGTTTAATATTTAAGTTAAATTTAAATAATTTTCAATTTAAAAAAAAAAAACTCCTTTCTTTTATGTCATTTTTCAGTTTTTCAAGAATCTGTTTAGGAATCGGAATCGTTTTAAAAGTACCGGTTCGGCATCGGAATCGTAAAAATTCAAACGGTACCCAACCCTAATAGCCAGTCTGGATACATTGAACCCGTAATTGGACATAAATTGGACGTAACATTATGCATATGCGAAGCATCTTTCAATTTCAATTTTCAATTTCAATTTAATTTTATTTATAGTATCAAATCATAACAAGAGTTATCTCGAGACACTTTACAGATAGAGTAGGTCTAGACCACACTCTATAATTTACAAAGCCCCAACAATTCCAATAGTTCCCCCAAGAGCAAGCATTAGCAGTGGCTATTGCGACAGCTATAGCTTTCACTTTCTTTAGTGAAACTGGCAACACCGGCTCGGCTGTCCTGCCTCCTGCTCGGCTGACGTGGTGATGACATGCGTCTGTGTTGATAGCGTCTTGCTTCGGTAGCTCGACGCAGTTATCTTCTTGTCATATTCTTC
The DNA here is from genome assembly GCF_008315115.2 of Sander lucioperca. Taxonomy (NCBI): domain Eukaryota; kingdom Metazoa; phylum Chordata; class Actinopteri; order Perciformes; family Percidae; genus Sander; species Sander lucioperca. The sequence goes on along the minus strand of NC_050191.1, from coordinate 24,470,408 downwards.
ATTACAGCGGCTAGTTATCCGCTTTCCATTTAAACCTAACGACTTTCTCGGTAATCCAACGGTTGTTTACACGAGTGTTAGCTCCGTTAGCTACTTTAGTTTAGCAGTTAGCGGTGGCTTCTATCACTCTCTGCTTCTTCTGCCTCCTAATGTGATAATTATGTAATAACTGTAGTCGATTTGTCGTGTTGGAGGTGCAGCTCCGCACCAGGGAAATTAGCTGGTTAATGGTTGCGGGCTGACCTAATGTAATGTTAGCTCCCGTCCCCTCGCAGCAGCCAGGAAGCCAGGGAGGCTGGGTGACTGTCCGAAAGAAGCACAGCCCATCAGATGTCAGATGCGTGGAAAAGGGACGGCAAACTCCTTTTGTAATTAACGTTAGGGATTTAAAATTCACTCGTGCTGATTAGCGTGGCTCAGCCGGTGGACTTTCCGCTCCACCAGAAAATAAACAGTGGGACGCAGATTCTAGATATTATAGTTCTGATAGTAAGTTAGTTAAAATCGCTTTAATATATGCGTAGGAAAACCCAATCGCCGATCAATCGTTGATATACAATCTGATCGGCAAGCAAAGACCTACTGCGCGATCACCGAAGGCTTGCGTCATGTGGACGCGCCGACAGCGTTGTTATCATTACTTAGAAATCCTCATAGAGGCGACAGAAACTACACACTATAGCTTTAACTAGCCCTTCTTGCAACTGCAATATGTAATAACATTTCTTTGACAATATATGTAACTGAAGGTCACTGTATTAGTACAATGACTAGAAACTAATAGCTGCTGATAAAGGAGCAACTTGTGTACACTTATGACATATAATATATATTTATGAAAAATACCCAACCCCTCTTGATGCTATCATGTTTTTCCACTGCACAGTATTGAATCACAGTAAATTACATTAGACTCTTTTTTTTTTTTTTTTACACTATTTGTTTTATTATGCCCACTAGATAATAGATATTGACTAGTATATGCTATTCTAGTTGTATAGTATTGAATACTAGTACTTGTAATTGTGCATCCTGGCTCACTGTCACACTGTCATGACTTACTGGGACGGAGCCCCCGTTAATGTTATTGTGCTGTGTACTGTGCTTTTCAGTCTAAATGTCTTCTCCATGACATGTTTTTGCTCCTGGAAGCAGTGGGAAATAGCTAGCTTAGCTCAGACAAAGATGTATTTAAACAACTTCAAAACTCTCTTGTTTGCACTTTGTATGTCTGTATTCAACACACATAGAACTAGAACATGATACATTACGGTTTAATCAGCTGCTAGCTTACTCATTGAAGCAATTCTTGACCATCAACAGCATCTAAGACATCTCGTGCCTTAAAGCTAATTTACTGGCTTTGCGTACTTTTTGTAACCATGTACTAAAACAATTTGCAAAACTAATTTGCAAGCCGGTTCATTTCCAATGATGTTTACATTTTCCTCTTAATAGGCTAAACATGCAAAACTGCTGTTCGGGTCCACAAACATTCCACAACCACCAAATATAATGCAACTATATCTTTATACCATGCTACAAGGATCAGTCAGCACACTCATGTAATGAAACAGCGCACTGACATGGCCATCTGTGTGTCCCCAGGTTGTATTGGAGACTGAAATCACCAACAAATCAGCCCTGAAGCTGTACGAGAACTTGGGTTTTGTCAGAGACAAGCGGCTGTTCAGATACTACCTAAACGGAGTGGACGCGCTGCGGCTCAAACTGTGGCTCCGCTAGAGGAAAGAAGAGGGGACGAGGGAAGACGGACAGCGGGTGCTGTTCACTTTGTACACTATCGGCTTGACAGTCTCAGCTCTGCCCTGGTCATTTCACTCTTATATATACGCACACACACACACTCACACACACACACACACCTGTGTACAAACATAAGGAGTATGCATATAGGGATGCATAGACACGCAAACACACCCTCTTTTTGTCCTTGGCCTCTAAACAACTGTTGTTTAGGCAGAAACGAACTGACATCCCACCTGATGTTTTCATGAAGGTGCCCCTGATACTGTCTGTGATGAGGAGTGGGGCGAGTGAGGGTGGACCCACATTGAACCGGGACGTTAGGTGTGAGGCAGCTTAAGTGATAACGTGCGTCCGAAACCCCAGAGGACACGGCACCACACCAAATCCTCCTGCAGAACACGGGGGAAAAAACGACTTAATGAAAACCAACAAGACGTGAAACAAGGAAGCGGGGCAGTAAAAAAAAAAAAAAAAAAAAAAAAACAGACTGGGAAGATAAATATTTGTTTATTTTTGTGTTTCTTTTTTTAACCTTGTGAGTTGGACGTGGGGACGGAAAAAGCTATAGTATGACTGTGTGTTTGGAACGCCTCATGTTCTTATCATTTGTTTTTGTTTTTGGCTTGTTTTTGTGTGCATGTGTACGTGGCGTGGGTGGTTTCACTGTGAGCAAGTGACCGTGCGAGGTCATGCTTGGTTGGAATTGTGCGTACTGTTTGTATGTTTGTGTTTCCAATCCTGTCGAGTGGCGCGGCAGCTCCCCTGCTGCTGTTTCCATCACCTGCCTCAGCCTCCAGGACTGAAAGCCTGTAAAGATATGCATGCATTTATTTTAATGTGAGTGCGGGGGAAAAGAGTGAAGAGTGTGTGTTGATTAACCCAGTCTGAGGCTAACCCCTCCGAAAACCCTTCCTGTGTTTGGTGTAAGCATGTTGGTGCAGAGCAGGTGATTGAAAACACATCACTCCATTAGCACCTGAACTATGCCCAGCTGGTGGATCTGCCACCTTTTTTGCTTCAGTGTCCTTCACTAAATCTCTCACCATAAAACCCTGACAGTATGGGCGAGGACTTGAATTTCTTTTCTTCCTATTATTGCAGATCAGAACTTGTTTCCCCCCTCCCCCCCGAGTGCACTGCCAGCTGCTGCAAAATTCCCCAAAAAAGGAGAACATTGACTCTTTTAAAGAAACTCCTTGCCAATGATGGTATGGTCAAATGTGTCCTAGCCGTCTGTTTACTCCTTTTTTTTTTTTTTTTTTTTTTTTTAGATTATTCGTCTGTTTCTCCTTGTTGCAAGTGCCACTCAATCCATCAGCGCTCTCAGCCACAACTGCAGTGACGAGCCCGCTAACGGGTGTCACACGGCATCCTCGGCACCAGACCAGAGGCAAAGTGTTATATATGCTGGAATGCTGTGTGTGTGTGTGTGTGTGTGTGTGTGTGTGTGTGTGTGTTTATCTGTTGATTAAAAAAAAAAAAGGAAAATAGACAAGTATTCTTAGCATATTATATTTTATTCTTTTGTTCGCTTTCAGTTTGTTTAGGTCTTCTAATATACACCTGTATAACCTCACGCTGATAAGCCGGCTGAGTCCACAATGCACTTCCCAGGTGCCCTAACTCGATGCACAACCAACCTCGCTAATGTTTTAAGATCTCCAACATGTTCCAGTCCACACTTATTATGGCAAAGAATGTTTGCTTCAACCGTTTTTTTTTTTTTTTCTTCTTCAAAGTAACATGAACAAAGGTCAGATGCAGTGTGTGTGTGTTTACGTATGAATGTGCCCGTGTGTGTCCTGTTATTTTGACAATGGTGTAGATCTGTTAGACTTCTATTTCTCTATTTAGAGGCACCCGCACAGGAAAATCATAGCCTTTGAGGTGCTGTGTTTTGTTCCAGCCTTAATGAGGACAACAGGGAGGAACAAATCACACACTTTTCTCAAAGCTCTCCAGGATTCGAGTTAGTGCTGTGATAGAAAAAGGCAGGAGACAGTTTGGTTGATAGTTGAGTTGGAAAATAACCCCTAACTCCAGCTTTGCACTTTCAAAGTCAAACTGGGAAAACAACCGAGATCACAGGTTGCTAATGCAATTTTAACTGAACTTCAAATTATGCAATTGGACTTCTGCGTGCTCATATCCTGCCTCCAGTATTCAGAGTAGAAAGCACTGCAAGACACTGCCATGTGGCACAAGCTGAGTAAATTCTGCTACAAAATATTGACCACAGAACAAACAAAAGTCTCCAGCAAACATTCATGGAAGTCAAACGTTTTAATGATTTAAGGACTGATGAGCGAGTCTCCATTAATAACACCACAGGACCTCGTTCATGTTTTGGGTTTATTTCCCCCGTACAGCTGTCCAGCTGAGAGCTTTCATCCCAGGAGCCCAGGACGGAAGGGGAGAATAGAGGTTTACAGAGTTGCCACCCTCATAACAGCCTGTGTATGTACGTCTGTGTCTGTGTGCATTTAGAACAATGGTGATCAGATGACCTTTTTTTCAGATTTGTATACGAGTGCTGTTCTATTCCTCGGATATATTGAGAGAATGTTTTTTTTTTTTTGTTTTTTTTTGTGTGAATCATTGTTGGGAAAGGGGCAGTTTGGGTTGATTTATCAGATTTGGTTTTAATTTTAATTTCTGTGCTACTTAAGCCCATCCGGAGGTGTAACGAGAAATATGAGCGCTTCATAGTGGGCATACGAACGCTCTAGACCCTGAACACCCAACTATTGTCTTTACTGCTCATCTGACACTGTTTAGATTTCAGTTATCACCCCGTGATAAGGTTTAAAAACGTCTGTCCTCTTGTGTCCCCTCACTCTCTGCGCCTTTTTATTTTTATTTTTTTTATACAGTGACTACTGATGGATGAAAGGACAGGATAGGCAACCCCTTACAAAATGAACATTACTCGTTCTTTCAAACCAGCTGTCGGTATAAAGAGGTGTTTTAGATTTTGAAGGAAAAGTGTCTGTTATTTTCTGTCTTTTTTGTTTTGTTTTTAGTCCTGTGAAACTCTGGCAGTTCCATACGGGCATTACAGCCTGTCACAAAGAGCTAAAGGGCTCCGTTTAGCTCATGATCACAGACTGAAGGGCTTCGTCATCGATATCAGTTCATAGCCATGGCCTGTGGTCTTGTTTTACCCAGCTCTCTATCTCTCTGACAATGCATTTGTAATAGGTTCTGACTTGACATGCCAGTTCAGTGTTCACAGATGTCAGATGCAGTTTCATTCCTCCCCCCCCCCCCACCCTCTCCTCCTGAACGTCCCGCTGTGCTATCCAGGTAACAATTGCACTCCCCGCTTCTCTCTCGTCACCTGGGGTGACATCTGCCATCCCACATTTCTAGTGTTAACCATTATAAATTCCCCCAGAAACCAGTTTGCTGGTCAAATAAACAGCGTTTGTCTTGGCTGTCGTGCTGCACCACAAAAAGCTGTGGTCCCTACAACCAACCACAGGCCAGCACCGCCTCCACCGCCATCCACAAAGTGTGCAAAGGGGAGAGCAAAAGGTTTTTCTGCATGTCAGATTTCTGTTTTCCCTGTCCCCTCTCTTGATTTTGATCTGGAAATGTCCGAAAGCTTTTATTTAATGTGGAAAAAGAACACAGAAATAAATTATTTGATTTTTTTAATGTTGTAAACTGGGTTATCTTGTCTGCTGTCTGGAGTGGTTTTCATTTCGAACATAATGCACACTTAAGCTGTAATATAAGAGAGAGTCACAATCAGACATCTTAAAGAATTGTTTATTAGATCACATGTTTCATATCTACATAAAGAGACAAAAGTGTCCTATTTTTACATTACACTTAACCATAAAACAGTATTATTGCATACAAACAGGCAGTACATTTCTTTATCAGATGGCGATGAACTTACAGAAAATATATTTTCTTTAAACAAAAGACAATACTTTGCGTGGTGTTACAGACATGGCTCAAATGAGTAGTGTTCAAATATTTCTTGCATCTTATTTGTCTCAACTACAGCCGATTTTATGAAATGACTTTTCCTCAAAACGTAAGGACTTGATTGGACTACATATTACATCTCAGCAATGTGACGCTGGGCCGGACGTGTTGGCCAAAACGGTTGCTTTATCTGCCCTTGTTTGAACCAGATTAACACAAAAGACACTGTTGTGTAAAAATGAGAAATTTGAACTTGTGAAAATATGAACTTGTTTTCAATGTTTGTGCTTTTTCAGCCAACATAAACCCTGCATTCATCCGAAAGAAGTCTCTGCAGCGGGCCTGTGTATAGTCTTAGTAGTGGGAATAGACTTAGTAGTCATGCACTTAAAGTGGCAAAAGAATGAATTCGTATTAAGAGTTATATTGTACATCAAAATCTGTTTTATGCTACATACTTTTGTAGGATTATGGTATTTTGTATGTGCGTCTCACAGTAACTTTTATGAACAAATGCCTTTGAATAAAACATTTACATTTCCACAAAATTCACATTTAAACGAAGCATTAGTTGAAATGATTTGTATGTGAAGGTTTCTGAAATGGGAGGAAATCTTGCTTTAAGGAAATGGTTCAGCATTTTTGGGAAACACGCTTTTCCAATTTCTTGTAGAGAAAGAAAGCGAATAAGCGTATTTCCCAAAATGTTGAACAATTCCTTTAAATATCCTAAATGTATAGCAAGAAATACAACTTTATATACATTAAAATGAAATGACTGACCCCAAGCCAGCTACATATACAGTACATACTGTATATTTACATTGATGTAACTCTTCTACAGCCCTTTTTTTTATTATTAACACCCGCTGGTCCACATTTTCCCCCTCAACTCCAACAGTTTACCAGCAACACTCTCATCCTGCCAATACCCTGCTAATGCTTTTTTATTTATTTATTTTTTTTACAAGCATTAATATAAATTTTTATGTCAAAGTTTATCACGCCAGCCCTGCCAAGCCATTAGTCACCTGACGACATTCAGAAAAGTGCTCCCATTGGTACTTTTAGATACAAAGCTGACCTTTGTGCAGCCTGTGCAAATTGTGCCCTATTTTCAGTCGCACTCTGTGGATCAGATGAGTCATAGCCAAACAGCCCAGGGTGATTGGAGATGTGGTAGTCATAGCGATGGGAGTGTTTTCCGACCCTCCTTTACAGCAGCATCAGCCGTTGGTCACTGACAAAAGGAGCCCAAAAGGGTCTATCAGAACTCATCCTCGGAGCTGTCAGCCAACAGCATGGCCTGGTCCTGACGGCTGGTCCCGGGCTCTCGAGGTTGCTGGGGAGGAAGTATAAACTTACTGTAATACTCAATGCAAGATCCTCAAGAACAAGTGCAATAAGTAGTAAGTGATAAATACAACTGGGTTATTGACCTCTGGCTGCCTGACCTTCCTCCTCTGGTGTTTGAAGCTGTTCCTCCTCTTGCGGTGAATCATCCTGATGCTGTAGAGGGCGCCAACGATCAGCAGGGCCCCAGTGATGCCAATGCCCACAGGGGCCAACATCCCAGACACATAACCTGCCTGCCGAGGGGGAAAACACAGAGGTCTGAACGGAGCAGTGTCGTAAAAAACAATTTAATCCAAGTAATCTTTTTTATACTCCATACTATAGGAGAAGAGATTATTGCCAGTTTTATTTTTGACAGGACAGCTTAGACATGAAAGGGGAGAGAGAGAGGGGGAATGACATGCAGCAAAGGGCTGCAGGTCAGAACCGAACCCGCGGCCGCTGCGTCGAGGACTGGGCCTCTGTACATTGGCGCGCGCTCTACCAGGTGAGCTACCCAGGCACCCTGATTATTGCCAGTTTTATCTATAACATTACTTAGTAAGGGTGTGAAGGAAACTGACATTTTTTTGATGGACAACCAAGACTTTTTAAGGGCAGCAGGGGGCAGTCTTACCTTTTCTCTGATCAGCTCCACCCAGCTCCGCACTGGAAGAAAAGAGCCACAGATTGAACTATTTCTCTTTCATACTGGTAGTGGTTTAAATATTTCTGGTTTCTTTCATGATGACAGCAAGTGATGGTATGAGCATTAAATTCACTACATTAAATTCCAAGGCTTATAAAAAGATGATTGAGTCCTCATACTCAGCCCCTGGTTGCGTTGAACCCAGACAGGAGGTGGAGGGATGGGGCTGTACGGAGGCTGCGTTGAGAATGTTTTAGGTGTTTCTGTCAGGTCCTCCTCGCTCTCATCCTCCACCGATTCCTCCGAGTTCTCATCCTCCTCATCTTCATCTGGCTCCTCTGTGGGGAACCAAATCAAACTGATACTCAGCAGCCAAGAAGGAAAGGTCGCATTTATGAATACATTTTTTAAATTAAAATGAAATCGTTTTTTTTGCAGTTGGCGATAAAATTCGTCTCACCCTCAGACTCCATCTCCTCCAACCCTGATCTGGATCTGTGCGCCGGGTGATGGGTTGCCATGGTTACCGTTGTCATAGAATGCTGGAAGGATGAGAAGGAGGGGCCAATGGTGGGCAAGTTCTCTTCACGGTTTGGCGTCTTAGCAGCACCTGCACGTAGCAAATCGCATGGCCCAAGGAGACAGCAAGAGCAGTGGAGGTTTTTACACACTGTGTGCACAACTGCAGCTGCAACTCACAGCTCATTTTAACATCTAATAATGTGTCTCCAAGGACAAGATGGCTAATTAGACTTTGGGTGAACTTGTGTTGCATGTAGGCTATTTGTTGTGTTTCAGTGATTTAAGAAACATAAAACATAAATGTCAGATGGATTCATTCTCAAGCAACCTTCAAGTCTCTATAAGTTCACATTAATGCTGAAGTGACATTAAATCCAACCAGAGGCTGCCTGGAGGGAAAACATCTTTTATCAAACTATGACTAAAAAGCTGTGCGGTACTTTTCTTAATAGAAGAATGTTGCCACACCATCATGATGTACTGTGACACCATAATTCTACTTTCAAACTAGAGTTTTAAATGTGTCTTCTCATACAAATTTAGCATACAGTAAACTAATTATCTTCCTGAAATTGGTAGCTCCATCACATTTATTAATTATAAAATTGAATAAATTATAACAAACCCCTATGCTTTGAAAAATGGCTGGCAGTAATGTGAAATAGGACATGTGACTTGTAGAAAAAATGCTTAGTCATGCCAAAACAGCATTATGGTACATGAAGTCATTGGTCCACAGAGCATTATGTTGACATTGAGAATCATTGACTGACTCTGGTCCTGCTGCCACTTCACCTCTCTCAGAGTGATCCTCCGGCTCAGTTGCCGCCTGCTGCTGTGAAACCGATGGACCTAAGGAGCTGATTGGCTCCAGGAGCTCCCCGCCAGACGTCTGCCAAGGTAGCGTCCAGTCTGGCATCAGCAGGGGTGGGGCATGCGAGGGGCCGTCGCTGTCTGTCTCCACCGTGACCAGCTGGTCCAAATCCACTTCTGACTGAGGCATTTCTCGGGTCACCATGGCAGCAGGAGGCTGAGCGCTGCCGGGCACCAGCGTGACCTCTGCCACTGCTTCTGCTGCTGCCCCCTCCGGTGTGACATCTTCGAAAGGCTCAAAGATGAGAGGGAGAGCCTCAGACGACATGGTGCCCTCTGTGGCTTCATCCTGAGATGGCGGGACCACAGTGTCCACTGTAATTGTGTCAACGCAAGCACAGAGACAGAATGATGGGTCAGGGTATGTAGCATGGTATTCAATTTGCAAAAGGCAGAATTGTTTGGACCTTGTGGTAAAAGTCATTAAAATACTGCAGTCTAAAAATGATGTTTTTCTGATGGTGCTCAGTTCAGTGAGTAGACTAGGGCAAATTAATCTCTGCTGAAACTGTATTCAGGATATATAATAGCATTGAAGTATTTATGACAGAATGCAGCTTTTTGAAGGAGGCACCTCTTTGGACATGCCGTTTTTTTTCATTTGAAGCACTTGCACTCTCTCAGAGCCGAGTTCACAGTGCAGCTAAGACACATGAAAGAAGGAATGTTTGAAAAATGGTTCTTTCTTAGATAAGAGGCGATCACAGAGGTGGCTGTCACAGGAGGAGCTGCCACTGCATATCTCTCAGGCATTTCCTTTAGTCCAAAGCATTTCTAAAATAGGCTGAAAAATGCTTATAAAGACCGCAATCCTTTTACATAATACTGTTTTGGGAATTGAGTTTTTTTTTCAACTTTCTTTCTGTTGGGAGGAAGCTTCCTCAAACAGACAATCCCCAAATTGACGGCATTAACACATATTGGCTCAGACAGACTCCTTTAATCTATTTCCCTCTCCTGCTTCACTGAATAATAACCTGCCTGTTTCTTCACAATAGTCTGGATGGGGAGTGTGGAGGGTGGGAAAGAAAGAGAGGAGGTTTGAGGGGGTATATAGATAGAGAGAAAAAGGGGTTGAATCCTCTGAAGACTTGTATAACACACCCTGCCACCAGACCTTTCCTAGCAGTTGTGTGTGTTCTCTCTTTTTTTTTTTTTTTTCCAGGCTCGAGTCAAGAATAGAAAGTAATTAGACTGCCACGGGTCCCAGCTGGGGTTCAAAGTGGAGTGTGGAAAAGCGGGCGCCTTTCTTTGCCAATCATCAAAGGCAATCTCTGCCGCTAGACGTGTCGTTTTCATTTCCGCTTCACTTTTTAATGAAGCCTCTTGAAACCCTGCAAACTCTAGCAAGCCAGAAAATAAAGCTTGTTGTGGAAGGAAGTCTTACAGGGTGACAATGACTGCAGAGCTACCTCACACCAGGGATTTTGTGTGTCTTAAGTTTGAATAAGGCAATACAGAAAGTTTCTTTCTGACTTACCACCACCGGGCCTCGCCGCCTCAGTCCACAGGCTTTCTGGTCCATCCTCTCTGGGCATCAGGTTTAGTCCGATTTCAGGTAACAAAGGGTCTGTGAGGGAGAATATTGTAGCTCCATCATGGCCCCAAATTGGCAAATGTGTGGAGGTCAGAGGGGAGACAAAGACCGAGGGAAGGGTGGGACTGTGGGAGGTCAGTTTCTGGATCCGTTCTTCAGTATTTGGAGGTTCTGTAGAGGATGGCAAGCTTGTTTCTGGATCTTTGTCCTGGAGAGAATCACCATAACCAGGCAGGTTTGCTCGGTCTTCCTCACCTTGGTCTTTGTCCTCCCTGGCGGTGATGCTCAGCTGTGGTGGCACTCTTGAGGAGGCTAAAAATCCATCTGGAGTAAAACCTGTGGTACTCACGGCTGTGTCCAACTGCTTTCTCCCACGTGTGGGACTTAACGCAGGCTTGATGACAGGTATGTCCTCCTTATCTTCTGGATCAACAGACAGCACTGAAGCGTCTCCCATCTCTGATAAGCTCCCGACCTTCTTTACCCCGCTCCTTTGGCTCCATGCCTCTCCGCCAGCATCACTCGACCCAGATCTTCTATCAAGACTGTCCCCATTTTCGGTCTGCGTCACTGGAGCTATCCCCTCAGGATGTCCAAGTGGGCCAGCCCCTCCTTCTGAACCTGCATTCAATAGCAGGCCAGTCACATGTTCTGTATCTGAGGGTTCAGACTTTACATCTGTAGTGTGCGTTGACCCAACAGTTGTCACTGAGCTGGCACACTGCCCATCACAGTCGCTGTCCTGTGTGGGGGTGAAGTTTGGGAGGTGGACAGGGGCTCCATAGACACAGAGACAGGTCCCAGCCAGGAGGAGGCGATGGAGCATCCCAGACATCAGCATCTCTGTCTCGTCTCAGTGCCTGCTGAGAGTGGACACAAATGATAAATGCTAATAGGCTTAACTGAGGTGTGAACAGTCCCTGCCTGCAACTTCAACGCTTTGCCACCAAGCAGCAGACATGTGGACAGAGAGAAAAAGCAGCAGAGGTGGCGTTGTGTGGGGAGGAAGATAGGTGACAGGGCACATTACAAAAGTGTGAACCTGCAGATGAAAGGGTCGGAATGCAAAGTGTATTTCATTTTTAGAAAATCATATAGCCTGTGATAACCACAGAGAACAGGATTAACTGGGCATGTCTGCCTGCCTTTGCTTTGATGCTGTTAGTAGCACCGTTTTTGAATTATTCGGATGAAATTCCTTTTCATCTCTTCTGTTCATTGTGTATTTGAAAGCAATGCTGGGCACGCACGCACGCACACACACACACACACACACACACACACACACACAGACAGAGGGAGAGTGACAAACAGAGAGAGAGAGAGGGAGGGAATCTGACACAGCAATCCTTAGCACCCCTCCGCACTTCACCTATAAATAGCACCAGTTTTTTCCATCCTCTATAGGGTCCTCTACAGATTGATCCATGTAAAATGAAACAGACCTGATTCTCTCTGAAAAGAGGGCAATTGTCAAACGCACATTATAAAATGCTACATCGGATTAAAAACAAAGCAAACAACTATGCACGCATGTGTTGCTTTACATGACTTGACAGCAACAATCAACCTAATAATCAATCACTGCTGACACGTCTGGTGGTTACAGGGTGACACCCTTTCATATTGCCTGAGTCAGACAACCGTCTGAGAGAAATCATCATCCAGCCCTGATGATGTCCAACAATGTCACAATACAACCCTCTTCTCTGTCAGCGCACCTCCCCTGTGATCAACACAGTGAGCAGCCGGAATGCTCGCGCAATCCACACCTGACAACATAATGGCTCGAGCATTTTGGACTGTAAACACATTCACGCTGCGGTGTTGAATACTTGAGCTAATCATAGCCTCACAGAGACTACAATGCATTCCCTTAAAATCGCATCACCCATCATATTCTGGCAATGAGAGCGAAATGCACATAACAATTAAAGTCGCGTAAAAATAAATACCTTCCAGAGTTCATGACGGATCGCTGTACCTGGGATGCAGAGTTCTCTTTGCAGTGTGCAAAAAAAACAAACAAAATCAGGATAGTCAAGTGTGGAAAGCAGGCTGAAGGAGAGGCTTGTTGTTGTGCAGCTCGGCGTCACTGACTGAAAGTCTCAGTCTTCTCTACGTATGTGAGCCTGCTGCTTCAGAAGTGCTGCCACCAAATGCTTCAAATCTGCAGGATTTGTGCAAACAGACGGCGTTGACATCTGCTTTATGATAACCGCGCTATTGCCATCGAGTGCATCTATTTCCTGTTGTATAATCTACATTTAATTTGTTTATTGTCTTTCCCATAAGGGTTATATGAGGCTCCTGGTGGTGCTGAATGGACAGCTCCTTACCCCCAATATAAAGGTCGCCCGCTACTTAAAGAGAACAGCGGAGACCAAGAAGACAACTTTCTTATGCTCCAACCTTAAGATAAATATTAGGCCTATATTAAGTTGTTTTTTACATAGGTTACCTAGTTGTGTTTGCTAGGTTTAAAATAAGCTTAATGCCTAATGCAAACATATTCTTAATGCATAAATTAGATTAAAAGCAGTGAGTTGTTGGTAAATCAATACTAGCTTATACAGTATAGGCTATATGGCTGTTTACAATAATCACATGATAGGCCCTACCTTTACTCACACTTAAAGGGTGGCTTGCAACTGCACATGCAAACGTTGATTTCAATCACATATCTCATATTTTCAGATCTGAAAAATACACGGTTCATTATAATTAAAGTGAACTTTAACAGAAGGAGTCTACATGGGATATGGTTAAGATATTGTGGTTTGTGTGGTGTAAAAGAGCTCTGTTAGAAAACAAGGAGTGAACACAAAAGGTATCAGTGGTTATGCACATGTTCTTACATCGATTATAATGCACTCCCTGCTTCTACATTCCATTAAATTTTGAGCAAATATATCATATAATATAAAATATCATTTTTTGTAAACCGCAGATTTATTTCTGTATGACTACCCTGGCCCTTTCCATTAGCACAGTTAATCCAAAATAGCACAGCATATAGCAGGTGCATGTATGAGCATAAAGTAGGCTACTAGGGAGAAATTGAGTGAAACACCGAATACAGTTAATGATATGGGAATGTGTTATGGTAATTGTATTAAAAATGGTATGATGATTTGCTTGTATTTCCACCAGAGAATCCTGTGGGGACAGAGATACAGTATTACTAAATATGGAGTAGGCTTAGAGTTTGGCCACGCAGAAAAAGTTCCAGTGACCCCCTGTGGTGGTCCAGTGGGGTTACATCATCATCATCATCCATGGGTTACATCATAGACAGTATATAAACGGGTTACATCTGTGTATTGTCAATAGTTAGAGGGACAATCGTTAGAACTTTTTAAGAAACTTTTTTTAACCATTTATTATTACAGCTTTGACAACAGTCCGGCCCCCCCTAAAATACAGGTTTTTTTTCAATGCTTTAAAGAAGACATAGGCCTATACAATAGCTACACAACATAACACAACACATCACAATATCTGCAATATATTGATGGAAATAGTACAATTTTAAATGTAAGCTGATAGAAAATGTACTTTAAACTTGTCTGTACTTTAAGGCTATTTCTAAAGTTTGTTAATGTTTTACTTTTTGTATCTGTAAAGTCTGCATTTGATTGATTCATCTGAAACGTATTTGGTGAAAACTAAGTTTTCATCATTTTGAGCATATTTTGATCAGGCAATCGGTGTGACGTCATCGCGTTTCTGAAGACCCAACCCAACCCAACCGGAAGACAACAGTTTTTTTTTCATCCTTTTGATCGATACGATGCAAATTTGCGACTGTCAACGCTAAGCACTGACATTCTTCATTTAAATAATAAAATGCCCTTATTTGATGGGTTGGGAAGTGGAGGAGAGAAGACTGCGATCGTTATTGACTTAGGAGCAGCATACACAAAGTGAGTAACGTTACCAGTCGTTGGCACGCCTTGTTAACATGGCCGTTCGGTTAGCATCATAAGCTAATGTATATATTTGTTTTCTGAAGTAACTTTACGTTAACCTCCCGTGTCTTGGCACTTTAGCTCGGTCTAATAAAAAACACATGATACATAATTGTATACCGGTAGTAAATTCTGTAGCGTTAGCTAGAAAGCCGGCCAGACAATGCTAACTGACGTTAGACATGTCAGTGTTTAGCTCGTGTTAGCTAATGCCAAATTAAAGCTAAGATAAAATCCAATAAGTAAAGAAAGACAACTGTACTGGACGCCAATAGCCTCGTATAGTCCGCTGCATTGCCAATTATAGTTTTTCAACACCCTACATGTTCGTATTTGGGTCAACTTCCGACAATGAGCCCATTTAATGCTGAAGCTAAACTTTGTCAAAATAATGTAGCTAGCTAGACATGCAGGTATTGAGAAGCTGTTTATTATATTGGTGGAAATTGGATTACATTAGATATAGCTAACTGAACAACACGTCTAAATTTGGCTTCATCAGTCCAGACAAGCTTCTTGTCATTTGTCCGTTGTGAGCCAAATACTAACCCCATGTTGACTCTTATTTAAGTGACCTAAATAGTTTTGTCTGATCTGATAGCTGTCTGATACTAAAAGTTACTTCACCAACCATTATATTTTACACATCTCCCAGCATTTAGGGTATTTACAATAAGCTTGTTACTGGAGATTTACCAAAAATGCTACAATACAATTCTCATTATATTTCGTTGGCAGTGTATATGGCTCCAGTGCTACATAATCCATGTCATCTTGCTGGAGTATTAGGCAAATGTATTATGTTATAAAGATGAGAAACTGTCCTGAGGCAAGTCACATGCAGATCAAGAGGACTGTTCTCTTTTAATAATGATTTCTTTGTCTACAGTTACTGTCTAAACACAGTTGACACAGAGCTGCACTGTTATTTTATTTATATGCAACTCACTAAAAGGATTTTTGCTATTTCATAAAATGATTATATAGCCCTTTGAGCCAAGTCTTCGTATGCAGTTTTGCTTGTGTTCTACAATGTGTAGGAGCCTAAAAAAGGTTACTGATGGCATTATTCTTGCTAGTTACATTATTAAACAGTTATCAGTCTTAATCTTTTCTGCACGGCCTCTTGCAACTCAGCTGACAGTTTCCGTTTCTTACAGATGCGGCTTTGCAGGGGAAACGGGGCCCAGGTTCATAATTCCGAGCGAGATCCGGAAACCGGGACAGCAGCAGGTGAGACACTGCTGTGCTTTGCTGAGTGTAATCATTTGGAAGGATGTTTGGAAGTTGCTAAATATATGTTAATGTGGTGTCTCACTTTCAGGCCATCAAAGTGGTTCAGTACAACATCAATACAGAAGAGCTTTATGTCATCCTCAAAGAGTTTATCCACTTACTATACTTCAGGTGAGACTCTGCTGCATTAGTTATTCATTTTAAGTGTTAAACAGCCTTTATAAATAACATATACCGCTTTTAGATGAAAAATGGAGTGGTCCAGCCTCATCAAATCAAAGTTTGTCTTCCCATTTGTCTCAATCAGGCACCTGCTGGTGAATCCTCGCGACAGAAGGGTGGTCATCATCGAGTCCATCCTCTGCCCGTCTCACTTCAGGGAGACACTCACCAAGGTTTTCTTTAAACAGTTTGAGGTATGGAAACCAACCAGAGAGGTGTTTTATAACTGCAGAAACATGCATATCACAGATGATAGTTATTTAAATATACTTATTTTGTGCTCCAAAATGGGATCAATTTGAAAAGTATAGGGACTTCAGTAAAGAAAGTCCTACAGTAACTTCTTTTTAACTTTACTGACAACCTTGATAGTTTGTGTAAGCTAGTGTGTGTGTGTGTGTATTTGTTTTGTTTGTTTTTTTGGGGGGGGGGGGGTTCCCTTTATTTCAGAGTGACAGTGGATAGACAGGAAAGGTGGGAGATAGAGGCCGCCCCATGTTTTAAGTGTTATTCTTTGATGGTGTTTTCCAGGTGCCCTCTGTGTTGTTTGCTCCAAGCCACCTCATGGCCATCATGACTTTGGGAATCAACTCGGCTCTGGTGATGGACTGTGGCCACACAGAGACGCTGGTGCTACCTGTATCCTTTTTTCCTGTCATCTTGGAGTCGTTGACCATTAAAGGTACACTCCAACTGGTTAGGTAATGGATTTGTTTGCTTTCTTACCCAGAATCAGGAGAGAAGATTGGTATGAGTTTAATCTCTGTTTGTTCAGTCGAGAGAGTGGTCCAGGATACATTTAGCCTAGTCCAGTACAAAGACTGGAAGCAGGGGGCGACTGTCTCACTTTTGATGGATTGCTGATGTGTTCTTTTATTGTTATATGATATTTCTGAATGTGTACATGCAAAAAGAAGCTTTATTGTATTGTGTATAACCTTTATATGCTAATACCTTAACTGTAAAACCAGGTGTATGAGTGCACTCCTATTCTTCCAGCTTGGGAGGCTTTGCCTTTGGGAGGGAAAGCCATTCATAAGTAAGTAGCTCTAACATATTCCAGAGGAGTGTGTGACTTTGCATGTTGTTGTGCTATTTTGTGCACACTTGTCTGTGGAAAGAACACTTCTATATTTACACTTTGCTCCGTGTTGATTGCAAATCTTGTGACTGTAAAATGGAACCTTTTTTTATATTTTCAGATGTGCTTGTTTCCTACCGTAACAGCATGTGTCTGTATTTATTCTAGAGAACTGGATGGACTTCTTGTGGAACAGTGCACTGTGGACACCGACACCACCACTGGGCAGAGTGTACCAGCTGCCATTGGTAATTACCGGAAAATACGTTTTGTCTTTTTTGAAAGGATAAACTGACATGGCCTGCTGATTTGTTTTACAATGCAGAAAAACACAATGGCTTTGACCTGTTATGCATCATTTACTATGCATAAGAGGAACTTGTTTCTGTGTGACATTCGAGTGAAACCCATTCTCAATTTGTGAATTATGCATATGCGTACAGTCTATTTTAGAGTTTTCTCTCCACACTTTTTCTTGATGGAGGAAACTGAAGCGTCGTGTTGAGCTGCGAGAACCACAGCGGCAGCAGAGTTAGAGAAGCTACACTTCTACATCAATAATTAAGACAGCCAGCCGCTTGACTGTTGAATGAACTGCACTTCTGCAGTAAGCACAGAGGGGCTGAGGTCTCTGTACCCAGCCCACAAATCTGAAGTCCATACAGGATTTGTTAATTAACAGTAGTGACAAAATACCAGAAAACCACTGGAACCTGTGTTTGTTCTACATCCTATTTGACACTCGTCCTTTGCTGCAGTGTCAGCTCACACATTCCCCCAAACGCTGATTCCGCCTCATTATAAGTCTAATTTGGAAGTGAAATAAGAGAAATGGCTGATTCGTTTATGTGTGTTTTTCATCTTTTTTTCAGGGACCATCCCAGAGGAGACTGTGGAGGATATCAAGGGTAGGTTTGATGGAGTTTGAAGGATTTAATTATTCCCTTCAAAAGGCAGCATTCCCCAAAGAAAACAACACAAAACTGTGTTTGCTTCCTTCATTACCATCCGTCCACTGGAATATTATCCTAGCTGAAAACTGATGTGTGTTTCATAATGCTGCAGTGGTGGCCTAAAGGTTAAAAGAAACGAGCTTGTGACCGGGTGGTCGTCGGTTCAATCCACAGACCGACAGGATAAAATCTGGGTGGGGAAAGTAAAAGAGCAGCGCTTGTCCCTCCCTCATCACCACCACTGAGGTGCCCTTGAGCAAGGCCCTTAACCCCAACTGCTCCAGTGGAGCTGCTCAGTGGCCAGCAGATCAGACTGCGGTTGTACTGGGCAGCTTCCAGGTATGAATGTGTAACTGTGTGAATGTGACAGGTCGTCGTTGCAAATGAGACTTTGTTCTCAATTGACTTACCTGGATAAATAAAGTAAATATTTATAAAGTAAAATAAAAATAATATTTGCTCGGTTTGTGCTGCAAAATAGCCCATGTCAATTAAGTCATTAAAGTGGTCATTGAGTGCTAATGTGCATTTTCTACCTTTTATAACTTAAAAAAAGAAATACTCATCGGGTAACATTGCCGACAGTCGTTAAGGACATTGGTTAAAATGTTCATCCTTAGTTATAAATGTGTCTTTTAGTTTGGACGTCTGCTCATTAGTTTTGTTTCCTGCAGTCAGAACATGCTTTGTCAGTGACCTGCAGAGAGGCCTCCAGATCCAAGAAGCCAAATTTAACCTGGACGGTGCAGCTGAAGTAAGCGCCATGTTGTTTGTATACTGGTTTTTATATGTAAACAAATGTTTGCATTGAAGATTGCGTTGCTGTAGGTGCATTTACAATTCTCCCTTCTTGTGAATGCGTTTGCAGCGTCCAGCCCCGCCTCCAGATGTTGATTACCCTCTGGATGGTGAGAAAATCTTGCACGTCAAAGGATCAATCAGGTAGTTCATCGAATGATGCTTTTTGTATCTGCCTTTGCCTTTTAAGTGAGACAAGCCCAGATATTTGGTTCTTGATTGTTGTTGTTGTAAACTCCAATGTCTTTCAACTTGAGGCATTTCCACGGGTTTTTGTATTCTTATTTTTAGTTAGGTTTCCCTTTGTCGCGGTAGAAGGTCCTTCTGTAAAATGAGAAGCTTGGAATCTTGGTGTGTCTCATTGCTGTACCGCCTATCTGTGGGACAATACATACATTTGTCTTTTTAAACTGCTTGTTGTCCGCTCTTTGTCTTTAAATGTCTGTCACATAGTCACTCGTTAGATTTTCTCTCTTTTTTTCTCCAGGGACTCTGTGATGGAGATCCTGTTTGAACAGGACAATGAAGAGAAGAGTGTGGCCTCTCTGATACTTGATGCTCTGGTCAAGGTAGAGAAAAGTTATTCATTCTAGATGTCTTGGCAAGTTTGAGGGCAAGATGTTGTGTTTATGAGCAATCACTTACTTGATGCGGTATAAAAGTAACAAAACTGGAAGATTTAAAAAAAAAAAAAAAAAAAAAAAAAGTTTGTTCCTGACCTCGACAGGAAATGAGCGTTGGAAAGTAGAGCAGGGAAACTTCATTTGAAGCTTAACACCTTTTAATCTGAGGGTGTAATATATCTGTCTGCCCTGAATCTTATTTCTTTTACACAAATACCACACAATCCAAGGTCTTAATTACGTTATTGATGTTATTAGAATACATTGACACCTCTTAAATCTACGGAAATTAAACTTTATTTAAAAGTTTCCCCTGTTTTAGAGTATGCATGTTGCAGCAATATCGTATGATCTTGCCTGGCTCTCTTTACCATCTTTTGTGCCTTGGTGTTGACATTATTTCATTTGGATATATCTTCCCTTGTGGTGGATAGCCGTTGGAAACAGTTTGGGCCAATTTCCCTTCTGTTAGTCTCGTTTTGCCAGACCCTCCTCCAAAGCGCGCTGGACGAGGGTCTGGCTACTCCACACATAGCATTCGGGAGTGGGAAGAAAACGTGCTCTGGTTTATTGCCATTTCTTTAAACCAATCACAATCGTCTTGGGCAGTGCTAAGCGCCGGAGAAAAGCCGCTGCAAAATAGGCTCGGAAGGAACTTGTTTTGGTGAAACGTGTACGTTTAAAAGTTGTTTTAGTCGTACAACAGAAAACTCAGATTGGACAGATAGTCTAGCTAGCTGTCTGGATTTACCCTGTAGAGATCTGAGAAAAGGTTAACCGTAGTCCTCATAAATCCACCGGAATTTAAAATGCAAACACAAAGGAAGCCCAAGGTAACGGATATCCGGCCTAATTGAGTGAAATCCAGTGGCTTTTCTGGCGGCAACAGAATGATCCCAGAAGTGGAACGTCGAGGATATAGACTACCCTTCTGTAAACATTCAGTATCTTTGGCAGATGGAAAGCAGCAACCCAGTTTTGTTCGCCGTGGAGTTGAGTGTACAGTTTGACTCAGTGCGGTTGCTATGGCAACACTCAACTGAGGCCATTCCATGTAACTAAGACCAGTTCTGTTGTCAATGTGGGGCTCCAGTCAGCACCGGACAGCCTCATTAATCTCAGTGGGTACAGCAGCAACAGACATTACACAGCCTCAGGCTTGAACTGCTACAGCAATACGTTTAAACCCCGAGCTGTGCACTACTCTACTCATTATATATTGATATATCACCAGAGAAGGCACTGCAGTAATGCCCACTTCAGCTACTTTCATCCATCACAATTTCTTTTAGTCCGCAC
This sequence comes from Sander lucioperca, assembly GCF_008315115.2. Taxonomy (NCBI): domain Eukaryota; kingdom Metazoa; phylum Chordata; class Actinopteri; order Perciformes; family Percidae; genus Sander; species Sander lucioperca. Next base: position 24,449,600 of record NC_050191.1, on the reverse strand, counting down.
CTGTCCTGAAAACCAGAAAGTGCAGTCCTGTAGTGGTGGAACTGCTGCTTCCTGCTGCCTCATGGTTTTCTCCTACTGCACTGGCTGTGGACATAGATGACCTATTGAAAACATGTTTTCATTGTAATCTATCTCTAATCGGTCATGTCAGGGTGGAGCGAACAGATGAAAGCATGAAATGTAAATGATCTAATTTGGAAAATGTGCGATTGTGTTTCCCTGTAGTGCCCCATTGACACACGTAAGGTGCTCTCAGAGAACCTGGTGGTGATCGGAGGCACGGCCATGCTGCCGGGTTTCCTGCACCGTCTGCTGGCCGAGCTACGCCTCCTTGTGGAGAAACCCAAGTACAGCAACGTGCTGGCTAGCAAGAGCTTGCGTTTACACGCTCCACCTGCCAAGCCCAACTGCACCGCCTGGCTCGGAGGTCAGATAATGAGTTTTTATTTGAATATTTATTATTATCTGCTGAACTGAAGGCTTTCCCAGAATGCAAATAATAACTAAAATAAAAACACTGCAGCATCGGTATATTGCAGAAACCATAATGTCTTTTTTTATGCAAGAAGAATTTGGAAAAATATTTCTTCATGCCCTCTTGTATCATTTGGAAAGCTCTCCCTGTGTTCATACTGTCCTCTGCTGTCCTCAAACAGGTGCTATCTTCGGGGCACTGCAGGACATCCTGGGCAGCAGGTCAGTGTCACGAGACTACTACAACCAGACAGGCCGCATCCCAGACTGGTGCTGCTTGAGCTCCCCTCCTCCCGAGTCCATCTACGAAGCAGGGAAGACGCCTCCTCCCCTCATGAAGAAAGCCTTCTCCACAGAGAAGTAGAGTGATCTGTAACATAATTCTAACGATGTACTCTCCTTTACTCCACGTGATAGACCAGTTCAGTAATCTTAAACGTAACAGCGCAACTCAAGTCTTGTTAATGTGTTAACTACATCAAACAAACAGCTCTAGATGTTTTTAATGTCTAGTAGTCACACGCGCGTTTTTGTATGCAGATGATTGTGGACTGTTTGATGATCGGGCGAGCTGGTTTCTGACCTCCCCAGTAAGAACAGATGTTGGGATTTTAGACGTTTACATTGATATTCTACAAGTGTTAGAATTTCAAATAGGTCTTGTGCTACACGCAGCCGTGTCTTCGGTTTCATTTTACATCTCATTGAGGAAGACTGAACCTGTACGTGCTCACTCTCACTTCACCTATTTCTGCATTTTGTTAGCATTAAGACTGAAAAAACACATCATGTTCAGCAGAAATGTTTCCAACGATTACGAAATTGTGCTTTAGTAATCCCTTTTCCAGCAAAAAAATGTTGCTCAACTCTGCTGACGTTTTTCCAGTGTGATGTATGATAAAGTGTGGAGAACTGACTGCGTTTTTGACGGTAATGTCCCATGGAAGTCTTTCCAAAAAGAAAGAAAGTTGAACTTATTTATTGTTTGGATCTCGCAGTGTAAAGTCATTGTTGAACTCAATAAAGGCCCTGCACACTCCCAAAGGTGTTCTCAGTTATTTCATGTTAAAATGGGGTGGAGGTATCCTGGGAGATACTAAGTCGTCCCAACTTTAAGAAGTGGTAGCACATGTAACAGGACGGTCAGGGAGATGTGAATTAGTCAAGATCTGAAACACATCCACTCTGAGCAGTGGTCTAATCAAGCTAAATAATTTAAATCACCTGTGTGTGTGTGTGTGTGTGTGTGTGTGTGTGTGTGTGTGTGGACTGTTGTTGTTGTTTACAGGCTTTAAACCATCTTCCAAACTGTCAGACTTGCTTTTTTTTTGCCCTTTTTATTCTAGAATGGCATATGTTTAAAAAGAAAAATGAGTAACTCAAATATTTTATAAAGAAATCGCCGATTGGAGTGCTATTTTTGTGTTAAGACAGCTTATAGACACCATCCTAAACTATGAACAACATTCCCATTGCAGAAGTCTTGAAACAGTCCACATACCTACTTCCAATAGATAGAAATCAAGTAGACTAATTTGTGCAACACAGCTCACTGCAGTGTCTTTATAGATTATGAAAACACTTTTTTCCAGAGTACTGCCACGGTTGCTGCCAAAATGATTGTTGTCTATGATGTTTTCTGTTTTTTTACCCCGACTTAAATATCTGAGCTACAAATTTGCACAGTATCGTAAGGAAATGTCATGTTTTTTCAGGCCTCATATCATCTCTGAATGTCTTACCAAAAATGTTGGAGGAAACACTGGAATGGTTGCCAGCGATCATTCTAGCTGTAAATACAGTAACAACAAGGAAATGCAAACATCTCTCACTTCCAAACCAAAAGAATGCAGTGTTAATTTATCCATGTGAGCTTTACCTGATAAATCAATGCAGAGTAAGTTGCAGCCACCTTGAGTGTACTCCATGGAGTAAACTATAGATAGTTAGGCCAGTATGTAGCAGGAAAACATTAACTGGATCTACATAAGCCAACAGAATACAATCCATCTATGGAGTTTTGGCAAGGGGGTAAGCTTCTCCTCGGAACGCGTAGCTCCTATGGCGCCATTTTGATGCTAACATGCCATCACCTCCCGTTGGCATTCCATTGACTGCCATTCATTTTGGCGCCACTTTGACAGCGAATAACTTTACATCTGAAGCGTTTAAAGACTCTATTTGTCCATTGTTTATTTCTAAAGAAACACGACAATGTATAAAAGGCTCCATTACCTTGTACCTCACGTTATGGCTCCGTAGCAGACGTTTTTATAAAAATAGGCTAATGATTGTGTCATAACCACGCGACTTACTGTCAGTAGAGAAATTACCGTACAGTACACGAGAAGCTCGCAGACAGTTTCGACTTACATTAGCTGTTTAAATTTAATTACTAATGTTAACTAGCAATAATTAGCCTGTGTCCATGTTATCTCCTTACATATACCTACGCTCTCCGTCTCTGCAAGAATGGGAATGATTGAGATTTGTCTTGGCACAGCTACCAGAAGACTTACAACTTTCAGACACGTTGCTCACGGCACATCTACGTTGTCTCTCTCAGTTGGAGGCTGCGCAGTAACTCTCAGCGCTCATCGGAAAAGTGCTTCTAATATCCTTCACTGGTCTCGTCCAGAGCAACGGGATCTGTTGGTCCATTTTGTAAATGTCAATGAGTTTTGGCCATTTGCTGTTTTCTCGCTTTTTGCTGGCAGGTTTCTCTATAGAGCTCCCCCTACAGCTTCGGAATAGATATTTGGCAGCTCCTATGTTTACTTGTGTCTGAGTCCTCTCTCGGTCAGTCTGACGTTTCCTCTTTCTCTGTTCCTCCGACAATGCTTTCCTAGCTTTCTGCTTCTTTTTTGCCGGCTCAGCCATGACGATAGTGTGAAAAACTCCATTGCTACCTTGTTAGCCAGTTCCTGAATGGGCATATGTGTGCAGTGCTGTGAAGCAATTCAATACATCGCCAGACCTGATATCACGCGATACTTCCTGACGCTGAGGCCGGCGGCTCGCCGGCCAAAAGTTGCAAGGGTGGTTTTTCCGCTCACAGGCGCTAGGGGGAAGAGAGACGACCACCATTCAACTCGAAAAAAGTCATATAACCATTCCAATGACTCCGAAGCTGTTCAGTAAAGTAAATTAAGCCAAAAAAAACTGCATAGTTCCCCTTTAAGTCTCTTCCCAATCGGCTTTGTGATTATGCTGACATTCAAATCTTGTTGCACTAAGTTTAAGTTGGCTTTGAAACAAAATGTCAGTTTTTTACATTGTGTAATTGAATTTGATCAGAAGTCTCATTTATTGCACTTTTAAATATAACCCTTAAAGGGAATACATTTTCCTCATCTACTCTCTGTTTACTGAGCTGTATCCGCTCTGCTAAACTTATCAAGAAACGCCCAACACTGTTAATGCAGAATGGAGTTGCATCAGTTTGGCCTTATGGGTCACATTCATCACTCAGTGATGGTCTGTCTGGTCACTGTGGGCTTGGGAACCAGTCTGATTACCCACAACGCACATGCAGTCCAAGACTGGTAAAAAACAACAACTGGGAAATCAGATAAGAGTTTGGAGAAAAAAATAGACTAAAAATTGAGCGGAGGAGAAGCCAAGATCAGGCTGTAGGTGAATATTAGGAGGTGTGTATCTGTTTGTCTGTTTTTTTTGTCTTCTTCAGTGACAGCATTAAAGGTCACACAACCTCCCCAGAGCATTAATGTGCTTGTTAGAAACATTGTCTCAGTGCACATGCTTTTGTGACTTGTAGGTTAATAATTGTGGCTTCCAGCTAAAATCTGTTTAAGCTTCATCTGTTTCCATGTGATGTAGGATAAATAAACAGACACATCGAATCAACCTCTTACAACTCCAGAGGGATTTTGGGGAAGAAAATAAGCACTTTGTTACTCACATGATAGTTGATATTATAAGCTTTGAAGCAGAAAGAGTGCAGACCTCCTACCTGTGGATGCAGGCCAATGTTTGTAGTTACCATGATGATCCTTTCCTGACCATCTAGCTAAAGACAAGCGCAGCCTTGCCCATATCTGGAGGTATAGAGCTATAAAGTCCCACCTGCTGCTGCTCCAGGCTCCAGCTGAGGGAAACCCCATCCTCCCTCGATGGAGACTGGGACCGGAGCATCAGTGTGGTTCCCAGAGACAGGAAGCAGCAGCTGTCCGTCTGACCTCTGGCTATCAGACTGGGAGTCTGAGCAGGAAGGGGAAACCCCCGGTAGTGAGTGGGTGAGCCCTGCCTTTAAGGAGTGTTGGCGAACCGCTCATCGGAAGACCAGAAAAGTTCAAAAGCAGTTAACACGCGCAGGATGTTCCCACAGTGTTCATGGTGGGTTTTTAAATGATTATTATATCTGTATTCTGCACTGGATTAAGATATCACTCTGATAGATTTGTGTACACACTCTTCTTGAACTTTTTTTTTGTCTTTTGTTTTTGCTATGACACCAGGGGTATTGCAAGGAGTGAGAGGCAAATGTTGTGAGAGGAGAGGCATCATCCATCTTGGTTATCTCTTCCACAGAGGCTGTTTTTCAAAACACAGCAGCCCAATTATCCCGTAAATCACACTGGCTGTGAAAGCACACCTGAGCCTAGTCCTAGTAAATGTTGAGGCACCTCTGTGCTTGTCATTCGCGCCCTGCAGAACGAGCAAACAGGAATCGTGATATGGCTGCTATCACTGCACCTGTAAGTCATGTTGGGAAGTGAACACAGTCAGGAATCGGCATTAATTTTACCACGAGAAGCCAGGTGTTGTGTAACAGGAAGGCTGCGTTTACACAGCAGTTGTTTATAGCATTAGTACCAGACATAAACTGTTGATAACAGACATGTTGCAGTATATGCAGTAAACACATTACTGTGCATAAATACACATGCCAAAATCAGAAATGAAGGGGGGTATATCTGAGATATTTTGCTTGTTCTTGCAGCATCAATGATAACCCTCAGGTCCGCTGTGTTTGGAACCAGATTTAGAAGTAGATCCAGAGTTGTTGTGTTTTGGCAGTTAGCATTGAGATACAGGGAGCTCCTCATACTGTGGTCTGACCTTGGCAGACATTATGTCATCATAATCAGGCCACAAAAGAACGAGGCGACGTAAAATGACTGTGTTTGTGTGTTTTAGCTTTTATACTTGTATACAATGTTGTTTTTTCACACATATACTATACAGTTTTAGATTTTTTTGAAGTATTTTTTTTCGACCGCTCCTGGCAACCATTGGTTTTTATTCATTTCTGTGTACATGTTGTTGTCCTGTGAATGTATGTATCTCCAAAACGAACATGAGCCATGTTTTCAGCTTTGTGACAGTTCTTTTTTTTTTTTTGCGATAATCCTATTGTTTTTTAATCATTTATTAAGCTTAAGACGTAGGATCATTTTCTCAACACATCAAGAAAAAAACATAATATAAAGACAATAATATGCAAATCAATTAGCAGAGTTTGCAATCACAGTTAACTGCACTCGATTTACTCAGTGTTACATTGTTGTTGTGTGGTAATGCAGTGAAAAGTTACTGTGTTAACCCTTATTACCTCATATGCATGTCCTAATATGCTTGATTCCTGGACATAAATAAATCTGCTTGTGTGTGTGTGTGTGTGTGTGTGTGTGTGTGTGTGTGTGTGTGTGTGTGTGTGTGTGTGTGTGTGTGTGTGTGAGAGAGACAGAGAGAGACAGAGGGAGAGAGAGAGAGAGACAGAGAGAGAGACAGAGAGAGAGAGAGACTGTGGAAACTCATCTTTGCTTCCCTTTCCATTTTTGATAATCAGCTGTATGTGTTCAATGGTTTGGCGCGCGCTCTCCATCCCAGCTCGCGCACACCGGGACAGCGCGCCAATCAAAAGACCGACGCTGCTATTTTGAACGTTTCAGTTCTTACTGAGCGACCGGAGACGAGGAGAGGTAACTTGTCGTTGCCACTATGCAAAGTTTCATCGGAATCTCGCACCTCTTATCGGTTCTTCTGCTGCAGCTGGTACCTGCGCAGGTAATGCAAACAATTTCAAAGCATGCCTTTTTTTTTTGCCATGTTAGCTAAAAGTAAGCGTTTATTTTCTTGTTAAGATTGGAAATTGCAATTTTCTAAGTTTCTAAGTTTCTGGTGTTTTGGAAACGGTTCTGCCATTTATTAGTGAACTATTTTATATTTATTATTAATCAAAGTGAAAATGTATTTGAAATTGAATTATCCCGTGATATTTTGCACTTTAAAGACAGCATTAAGGTTTTCTGATTTTAGGACAAGGCTGCCTTTTCTCCTTGACTCCAAATGGGACTCCTGTTAGCACCTCACGTGGAACAGGGAAGCTAACAGGAGTCACACTTTTTTCACTGTGAGAGGACACATCTGTTCCACACTTGTCCAGTCTTTTTACACATTATCTGTATTTTGACTGGCTGTGTGCCCCACCATGAAGATAACATCTGCATTTAGGGGTTCGGGAATGGCCATATTTCCAGTCATGTGCACAGATACCAGCCTCAGATGCAGCAGCTGCTGCATGTTACTGATCTAGGTTGAGATAGAGAGGTGCACAGCTACATAATGTACCTGAGAGCTCATGCTGCCTGACATGAGCCAGTTGTTGTGGTTTGGAGACTCTGTTGCTCCAGGTCCTGCTTGTGATGAGGGTGTAGTCCTCCACTTCTCTTCTGGTTGGTTCTCGGTGCAACATCTGACCCCATGGCGAGACAGATACATTCAGTATAACCCAGCAGGGAGCTGACTGCGCAGTGAATATCTGTTGCAGTTTATGTGGGGAGATTAGAAATGGGTATTGAGTAGCAAGCTAAAATCTATAAAGGTGGCTCTCATAATATTATTACGGAAGATGAGATGATTAGGGCCACATATGAGAAATGTATTTGAGTTCTGAGTTTCTCAGTTCTCTGAGTTCTGTTTAAGGTCAGAATTTTGAGTTTAAAGTCAGATTTCTGAGAATTCTGACTCCGAATTCTGACTTTAAACTCAGAACTCAAATACATGTTTTACCATGTGGCCCTAAGCCTCCTCTGCATATTATGGATGTTTGAAGAAACACAGCAACTGATAATGAGTGAAAATCTTAGTAATAGTGTTAAGACTGGAAATAACTTCCACTGTGACAGTTTAAATGCAACAGTTTAGAATTGAATTCATGTAAAAAAAGATCCATGGTTTGTAATATAACATGAATGGCCAGCATGTAGGGCACAATGTCAGTGATAAAACCATTAAAGAAGAGTGTGACAACCTGACAACATCTTTGTAACTCTGAACTTTTTACACACAGAAATAATGGAGCTGGAATCCCCAGCCACTTCTTTTTGATGTGATGTTGGCTATGATTACTGTTCACAAGCACTAATTCATATATTCAAAAATGACCACCACATTAATAACTGGGAAAATTACAACATCTGTTTCCCAACTGGTTGTTCTATGTAGTTTCCAAAACATGTGTTTGCAAATCTTTTCAATTTAATACTAACCACTATGTATTTGCTTGGAAGCTTTATGTAAGTTACAAAATTAGAGGGTAAGAATGAAAAATGAGAGAAGGGAAAAGAAAATATTGTTCTTACTTTTTTTTTAACAAACCAACAGTTTTATTTATTAGCTCATCATGACCAACATTGAGCAACTTCAATCACACTGAAATGTTTTATGCTAATTACAGCTGTTGTAATGCATCTGGTTCTATTGTTGGATGAAGCAATACAGACTCCTTGGCACAACTCACTTACAGCGAACAGAAGAAAAAAAGCCCACAGTAAAAACCCACTGTTGTCTCAGCTACGAAGCATTCCCTGGGTGTGACATTTAGAAAACAATGTTCCCATCGATGTTCACAGAGTGAGAGGGAAGCAGGAGAGAGGAGAGGTGAGGAGTCAGAAAGAGATTGTTGATACTGAAAAGAAAAAGAGAGCCAAGATCAACTTTGCACTTGTGTTTCTGCTCAATTTGGCGTTCAAAAATCCGGAACATTGCCATTGTGAGAACTTAGAAAAATTCAAGCTGTGTCATGACACTTTTCAGTGCTGCCTTTGTTTTTACCGTGATTATTGTGTGTGTAAAACTCCCTTGAGTAAAGGCAGCAACTATTCTTTGCTGTTATTCTTTGCATTCTTCGAAGGTTTTTGCTTCTTGTGATAATAAGCCTTCTAGTGTTACATGAGATTGAGAAATAAAGAGTGCTTTTTGTCGTTGGCTGACTCATTTTACTGCTTTAACAGCGGCACAGTCAGTGGTATGCTCCTGAGACCATGCTGCATCATTGTTTGCACTGGATCATTGTGTGTGCACTCCTTTTTCTCTGCCACAAGAGGGCGATCTGCAACTGTACAACGAACCCACTGCTACTGAAACCATTTATTTTAGATCATGCTCATTTCTCACTTGTATCAGTTTCCTGATTGTCTGCGGGTTCTGTATCATTCTTTTTATACATTTTGCAGATTTCACACCCTCCAGAAAAAGGCCACTCAAGAGGTAAGGGCTGTCCCACTGAATAGGCATTTCCACCTCTGGCAAATGATTTGAATACTAAAAATTCGACTTGTCTTGTAGTAATGCCGTTCCAGGAGGTGTGGGCAAAGAGCGTGTGTCGCCCCATGGAGCAGTTAGTGGATGTTGAGCAGGAGTACCCTGGAGAAGTGGAGTACATCTACATGCCTGCTTGTGTCCCACTTTCCCGCTGCTCTGGTTGCTGTGGGGATGAGAACCTGGAGTGCCAGGCTACCCTTGAACGCAACATCACTCTGCAGGTGTAGCAAGATCTCTAATCAGACATGATTTATCAGAAATACCTAAAGGGAGATGTTAAAAATGCACTTCCCGGTTATCTTAAATATATGGCATTTCTTTTGTTTCTAAGGTGATGAGGATTCATCCCATGATATCTATGCACCACGTGGAACTCACATTTGTGGAGCATCAGACATGTGAATGCAGGTACTGGCCTAAATTCTTTCTAATAAACACCAGATGCAAATTGAGATTTTTATAGCACGGCTGCCAGTTGTTGGTGTTTTTGTTTCTTCCTGTTTTAGAGCCCGTCAGAAACTTCTGAATGACAAAAGGTCAGTCGATGAACATTTTATCTATCGGGCTTAAACACATCAATGAATTCACTGCACTTGACCCTTTTTCCACAGTAGCGGTGAGTCTGTCAGGAACAGACCTCGGAGAAGGAAACACAAGAAGACGGCAAACGGCTGTGGAAAGTAAGAGATGCATTGCCCTCCTGCGGCGCACACACACACACACACACACACACACACACACACACAGAGTTTCATTATGTTTGGACATTTATGGCTACATTCATCACTGTTTCCTCCACACTGTCAGACTACCAAGGACAGATGAGATTAAACAATATCACAATATACTATCTAATGCACACGTGTCAAACTCAAGGCCCGCGGGCCAAATCCGGCCCCTTGCTAATTTTGATCCGGCCCCTATATACATTTAGGTTCACAATACATATTGGCTGAAATACTTTTTGTCACTTTTCACAACGTTTTTTTCAACATTTTTGACACTTTTTCCAAACGTTTTTGCCATTTTCTTCGTCATTTTTGTCGACCAAACTGTAAGTGAGAAGACCATATAAAACATGCAATAATACAGTCAGAGATATTTGACTTTTCCCATGACATAAAAGCAATAAACTATATGTCTGGCCCTTGATGTGATTCTCATTTTCTAGTGTGGCCCTTAGGGAAGTTGAGTTTGACACCCCTGATCTACTGTGTTGGTCTTCTCTTTGGCAGGCCTGTTAATACACCTGTCATTTATGATGAGTTTGCTTCTGTGTAATGCCACAGAGCAATTTGTAGCAGAATAATCCAAGGCTGTGCCAACTAAGGACTGCCAGTGTAAAGGTTGATTCAGAAAATCATATTCTCATACCAGGAAAAATAACAAAAAGAAAGAAGAAAATACAGAATTGTTTAGGATTGGTGGTGGGACTTTATATAGCAGTAAACCTCCTAATCACCCCAATTTGTTCATGTATTTTCAATGTCACGTTCTTGTCAGCAGCAGGCACAATGTGTATTGACCAAGGGATAAATTCAAAAAGCAGCCAAATCTACCTTGTGCACACGTGAAAATGTGTGCTCACTCTTTTCAAAAACTGTAAAGGTCAAAAAGGCAGCATGTGTCATAGGTAAACTCTCTGTGCCCCCTCCGCTTTCTTTCTTTTTTATTTGACAATAGACATTTTTACATAACCAATCTTGAGGTAGTGCACAATGAAGGCATTGCCATAAAAGAATCACTTTGAAGCTGCCACCAGGTTTGTAGAGTGTTACAAAGTGGTTCTGTTAAAGGGGCCACTCCACGGGTTCCATGAAAGATGACATAGGAATCGTAGGGTCCTTGGGACTGTAGGGTCACACAAAGTACTGAAAATCAATTTGTCGCATTGTGTCTTTAACCTTACTATAGGTTCACATTTCTTTAAGTCTATCTTAAAGGTCTAGTGTGTAGGATTTAGGGTGATCTATTGGCAGGAATGGAATATAATATCAATACCTATATTTTCATTAGTATATAATCACCTGAAAATAAGACTAGTTGGGTTTTCGTTACCTTAGAATGAGCCATTTATATCTATGTACGGAGCGAGTCCTCTTCCACGGAGTCCACCATGTTGGAACGAACAAACCAAACACTGGCTCTAGAGAGCGTAAGGTAAAGGACAATCGGTCGAAAAGAGTGACATCCGCCAGAATTTTCGGCAGCACCAAAGCAATCCCGTAAGTGAAACGTTGTGGATATAGACTAGGTCAAGCACAATGCTAATTTTACACCATGCCTTTTCTTGGCTACCATTCCTTTTGTAAACCATAGCTTAGCATAACCCTTCCACCCCATCTTTAATGGTCAAGAGACCACACAGTTGCAGAGTTTTTAATTCCTTCCATTCAGAGGGCCCCCAATTGTGCCAATACTGAACATTAACTGAACTGGAAACTTCCAACATTAAACCTTAAGGAATAAACATTCCCTTTGATGGTTTCATAATGGCTTCATTCTTGTGACGACCCCAAAGTGATTGTTTTAGGGCAGGGGTGTCAAACTCAACTTCTCTAAGGGCCACACTAGAAAATGAGAATCACATCAAGGGCCAGACATATAGTTTATTGCTTTTATGTCATGGGAAAAGTCAAATATCTCTGACTGTATTATTGCATGTTTCATATGGTCTTCTCACTTACAGTTTGGTCGACAAAAATGACGAAGAAAATGCCAAAAACGTTTGGAAAAAGTGTCAAAAATGTTGATAAAAACGTTGTGAAAAGTGACAAAAAGTATTTGAGCCAAAATGTATTGTGAACCTAAATGTATATAGGGGCCGGATTTGGCCCGCGGGCCTTGAGTTTGACAGGTGTGTTTTAGGGTATTTACTTTGGTTGTTCAGAAGGACATTTTGCCTTTTCAATCTGCAATGAGATATGTCACTTCTTAGGCCCCTGGGCCTGTGTCCTATAGGCCTGTTCTGTAATCCATCCATGTAAGTGTCAAACTGATCATTTAAGTGGTGATTTGTAGTTCTGAGATTGCATTTTAGTACATTAGTGGGTCTCATAATAACCTGAGTACCTTTGCAATTTGGAAATAGTTGAGACTTAACTCACAATGTAGATAGCATTCAACCCAAAAACATCTATATAAAAGATAAAAAGAGGTTAATGGAGCCTCAAGCCAGATTCAATTAATACATCTCTGCTTAAAAAGGGGAGTATTATGGAAACCAAGATTTTGTAGTTTTGTATGGTTTCTGCTTAAAAAATGTTATGTAAGAGCTTAAGAGCTAAAAAAAAACAGGTAATTTTTGTTTGTTCTCCAATGTTTTGATCTGACTGAATGATGCATTTGAATAATTTCCCCTTGGCATGATGTCCCACTGAGAGCATAATAATGATATTTAACAACCAATTATTCCAATTTTGTCGCAATTCTGTTGATGGAGGGCAAATCCAGCAATAAGACTAGCAGAATGGAATAGCATATCATAAATAATGTAGTTAATTAACACCAAACGCTCTGCTGCTTGCTGGGTTCGAAGATTTGAAATTTAAACGACATTTGGTAAAGTCAAACTTGGGCACAGATGTATTTCATAGACATACCGTAGTACCAATTTGAAAAAATTGTTTATTTTTTGTCTTTTCAGGTGCCAGTTCCCTCAAAACAAGATAAATCTTCACTGATTCACGACTCTGTCCATAGTTTAATTTGGAGGAGTGACTTTGGAGTGGCAAATAACAGCTCATCTGTGAATTGATCAACTCTGATTACTAATCTTCTGTCAATATATCTTTCCTCATCCAGTGCATCCATCAGATATCCTACCTTGTCCATGACATTATTTTCTTTTTTGATTAATTACCAAAGCAAACAACCATATCTGCAAACTCCTTTGCCTCTAACTGCTGTTTTCTTTTTTTTTTGTGGATTAAAAAAATATATATATAAACAGGATACAACAGATTCCTAATGGGTGGAATGCTGCAAACTTATCAGTTGCCAGAGAGGGATTAAGGTCTCCATCAACCCTCAAGTGTTCACTGATTAACATTTAGATTAATGGCGTTCACAGAGAGGCCAGAAACCTTCTCCATGACTTCATGTTCATTGTAATTGTGCAGAGTGACTCCTGTTATAATTGTTGTGAAACTGAAAAATACATCATGTATGTTGACTTTCTATAAAGTGTTATTTACTAATTATGAGACATAATGTGTTTATGAGTTTATTAAATAAAATCCAGTTCAAATACAAGGGGCCTCTGTGATGCATTTTGTAAACCATAGAATGTGTAACATATTAGGACACTGAGAGGGCTTTCTCTGACTGTTAACAAAGTACATACCGTTAACTACTGATTTGTATTGCATTCACAGCCTTTCAGAGACATGAGATGATAGAGGTGCAGTTGAATTTAACAAAGCTTCCTAAATTGGTTTTTCACATAAGGAGGATCAGGCTTGCTAGTGACAAAAAGTCAGCAACCATTAAATAATATGACTAAATCACAGAAAGAACCCTGTATAGGTATAGTTGGCTTTATAGATTTCAAATGAGTATCACCAGGTAATGTAGCCTAATGTTTTCAGTTTTTTGGACAATTATGTAACCCTACTTTGTGGAAACATTCTCTTGCAGTTAATGAAAGGCCTATGTGCTGCTTTTACTGTTTAGTAGCATTTATTTCTTGTCTTCCTAGGCGTGTGTGCACACTTTAATTAGAAACCTTGTAACCTCATTTACATGTAATTCCATTTTGTCATTGCAAGCATGGAAACGAGCTGCAAAGTTAATGTAGTAAAGAGCAGCATGAATGCATGTGAAAACATTTTGGTGAGGGGCAGTAACAGCATTTTGTTTACTTTTTCAAACATGCCCAGAGAAGACCTGCTCGCTTAGGTAAACTAGCTAAGACAACCAGGCTCTTATGTAATACAGCAGTACATTACGCTCCAAACCTCACGTCACTGGATTCCCCGAGATTACCCTGTACACCTAAGTGCACAGCGAACACAATGTCCTCCTTAAACACAACACATTTAGCAGGGGTCACGTTTTCCTACTGCTGGCTGCGTCGGCCAATCAGAGGCCTGGAAGTCTACTAGGTGGGCGGGCGTAGCAACCTAAAGAATGTGACCGTGACGTGATGTCCGATACTCCAGACAAGGCCACGCCCTTAACGACCAAATATGGCAGAGTAAAACTAATACTGTCCCTTGTATTTTTCGCTGGCCAGGAACAATTGTTGGAAGGCGAGTGTAAGCCCACGCGGGCCGTCGGTAGGCTACTTTTCATTTTGATGCTGCAACGGTTAATATCAACGGTCGCTGCCACCATGCTCCGCATGTGACCGAACGGACAGGGGAGGGGATGTGTGTCTCGTGTATTGTAACGTGGAACACCGAGTTCTAAGTTAACGCAACGTTAGCTGGGAGTGAGCAGCATCAGCAGCGACCACACCGAGGAAAGAAGTCGCAGACACCTCGACCCTGTTGTAAGATCGAATCGCTCAGCTTTGAAGTCAGCCTCGGTGGAACAGCGCCAAGAACAAAGTAGCTATGCATATTCTTTTGTGTTTCATGTTGTGGAGTTTGTACTTAACGTTAACGTTACCGTTTAACGCTCTAACGTTAGCCTTGCATGTAACCGTTAAGTTAGCCTTGTTAAGTTGGGCCGTCATTATATCAAATGTTATAACGTTACTCCAATTAACTAGCTAGCTAGCTACCTTTCCATGTCATGCAAAATTAACGTTTGTGGTTAACGTTAGACTATAACGTTAGCCCAATAATAATACAGTGTAGCAAACGTCAGTAACTTTATTATTTATTTATTTTTTTAAATATTGTAGCTAACGTTAACTCAGTACTTTAATATCGGTAACGTACTTTTACGCTAAAATATTTTGAGTATGACAGCTGACGTTATGACTTTGGTGTTTTTAGTACAAAACTAGAGGAACTTCGGGAAGGTAATACAAATGTTTGTGGAAGGCACTTATTTTTGGAGTTGTTAGGCAAAAAAACCTTTAAGCCCAAAACAATTTATAATAATCTTTAAGCATATTGTAATTCAAGTGGTCTGAGAGGAAACTAGACTTCTAGATCTCCTCCTTGCTTTAACTTTACATCCATGGGGCATAGGTGTAGTCAAAGATCCTTTCTGATATACTGTCTATGGATGTAGTGTGGTCAGAGGAGACTCTCTTCTTTGAGGTTTATTGGCGGTTGGAAAACAACTATTTGGTGATTTCCGCCACCAACTGGTGTGGATCAGAATATCTAGCTAATATGTACAAAATTAAAGTGGCTATATCTAACTTTCAGTTTGTGTTGATTCTAGCGGCCACTTTGGACAAAAGCGGTAGTGTTTTTACCACACCTGCTGCCGTAAAGGTCTTTTCTTTACAGTGCTTTATTGCCCACTGTAGATTTACTGAGTTAGTGTTACCAGGAGGTCATACAGTTGCGAAGAATGTTTTGCTCAGACAGAAAATCATTCATTTACAATAAAATAATAAGTTGCAGATGCATGGTTGCATTCCAAGTGTTGCATATATGGTAACTTAGCCTAAACCGGTATCCCTGTCACTTAGAAACGAGCCAAAGCAATAAGAGATTGTTGTAGCAACCAACTTAATAACTTGGATTAATATAGCGCATTTCATGAAAGCCATGGACGCTTTACACAAGTTAACGTTACAATGGGGACAAGGGAAAAGAAAATAGTAGGCCAGCACAAACACGCACTAAAAGGAATAACACGTCCGCGCTAAATGGAAGGAGGACGTAATTGAATTTTGGCTGTACAACCACATTGCGCATTGTAAAGTTATTTTATGAATGAAATAGAAATATTACAAACCGGAGGGACAATTTGGGGTGGGTTTTACATCATTTACAAACCCGTAATTGTCTCCATCTGTTAAAAGCCAGACCGAAGTTGACTATCTTTTAGTTCTTCGTTTAAAGGTGCTCTAAGCGATGTTGGGTGATGTCACTTCTTGTTGACGTTCGAAGTGTTGTCCCTTCTCCCTCCTCCTCATCCTGTCCCCTCCCCCTCCCTTCTGCGCACTAACCCCCCAACCCCCACCCCAAATCATTCTTGTCGGTTATTGGCTGGAACACTGTTTGTTATGTTTGATGGTGCAGGTTGGCACAGTTTGTTTTTGTTGGCGTTTGTGGAGCCTGGGCTGTCTACAGAGACTGCGTTTTTTTACAGTGTGTTCAGGGGACAGGCATCTCGTGGATAGTGAGGAGATGTTTGCTGTATGTGACAAAAAATGGTGTAGCCTAAAAAACGCGTGACATCGCTTAGAGCACCTTTTTAATTTAATTTTTTTTCTGTGATGGTCCTGCCCCAGTATCAGCCATAACAGATAACTTCTAAAATAACATTAAAATACAATTAGGCCTATATAAAGAAATATCCTGCTACCCTTTACCTGACTGGATACAATAACACAGGCTTTTCCGGTGTTACTTAGAAATCTGTGACCCATCAGAATGTGTGACTGTAGCGCCATCTACCTGCTGCGAATCATTCTGTGACTTCGCGGGAAAAACGGAGCCCAGCAGGGGCTTTACTAAAAACTGTATTAAAAACAGCTTTCTTTTTAGTGTTAGTCTCGTTTGTTATTACAGGACATTTAGGATCATCAGATGAAAAATTACTTCAGCTTCAGAAACATAAAAAAGTTACATATAGTCAGTCTCTTTAAAAATAAATACAACTAAAGTTCTCTTCTCAGTCATATTCATTCAAGATACTGAAATGACTTTCATTAACACTCATTTCCTAAGTTTCTTGTAGAATATATATTTGGTCACACTGTACTTTTATCTTTGAGGTTTTTAATCAAAGGTCTTCTTTCTTCCTCATACATGGAAGACTTTGGTCAATCAAAGGCATAGACAGTATATAAGAATGGACCAACAGATCCCGTTGCTCTGGGCGGAGACCAGTGAAGGCCAATAGAACCACTTTTCTGGTGATGGCTAGCCTCCAACTGAGAGAGACAACGTAGATGTGCCGTGAGCAACGTGTCTGAAAGTTGTAAGTCTTCTGGTAGCTGTGCCAAGACAAATCTCAATCATTCCCATTCTTGCAGAGACGGAGAGCGTAGGTATATGTAAGGAGATAACATAGGCACAGGCTAATTATTGCTAACTAAAATGCTAGTTAACATTAGTAATTACACTTAAACAACTACTACTTTGCGACAGTAAGTCGCGTATTTATTTTTATAAAAACGTCTGCTACGGAGCCATAACGTGAGATACAAGGTAATGGAGCCTTTTCTACATTGTCGTGTTTCTTTAGAAATAAACAATGGACAAATAGAGTCTTTAAACTCTTCAGATGTAAAGTTATTCGCTGTCAAAGTGGCGCCAAAATGAATGGCAGTCAATGGGATGCAAACGGGAGGTGATGGCTTTGTAGCATTAAAATGGCGCCATAGGAGGTTCGCGGTCCGAGGAGAGGCTTACCCCCTTGATCAAAGGTAATTTAAGAGAGAGATAGCGTTCCTATTGGCTGTTGGGCCAATGATTTGCCCTGACAAAGAGGGGAGAGGGAGAGCTGCAGGAAGAGATTGCACTATACTTCAAATTATTGTATTTTTTGCATACTACCCACTGCAGCTTTAATGCAGAGCTTTTTGTGTTTATTTACATAAGTACCCAACTCCATATTTTGTCATTGCTGGTGTAGTTGCTGTGAGAGCTTGTCAAGCCAAGGACATTGTCAGAACAGCAGGAAAGAAGATGAGCACCAAGAGGAAGGCTGAGAGTCACTCAAGGGCAGCGAACAGACCACGCATCATGAAGTCTGGCGTCTCCCAGGCTGATTCAGAGAGAGACTCCGGCTTCTCAGGTTCGACCTTGCTCTCGCCACAGTTTTATGTGCTTAGATTGTGAGGTATCACTTAATTGAATCCCAGTTACACATCTCCCTGGTCCATAGATGCATGCTCGGAGCACATGAGCACAATGGACAACACAGACTCTGAGGATTCACCCCGTCATGTTGTACAGCAGGGAGCGCAGGCTACTGGATCGGGGCCCCAGTCCTCCCAGCTGGCTGTGGTGGGAGGCTCCTACTCGAGTCTTTCTCCCATGATCATCATGAACAACGTCCTCCTCAAGCAGGTACACTGCGGCTACACAGCAAAACCATAACTATATAACATTCTGTGTGGATGAATTCTCTGCTTCCTCTCGGGTTTCAGCCCTCGCTCTTATAACTTCAGGCAGTGATTAAAAACAGGTTTAAACAGGAAAGTTGTAGTCCAGTTTTGTTGCCGACGTAGTTTGCCCGCACCTCTGCTCGTGCGTTCGTGCGTGCGTGCGTATGTGTGTTGGAGCTCCGCTCTCTGTCAATATGCAGAGAGGACAGATAAGGTTGCGCTCAGATGCTTTTGGAACCAAATTTTTTTTTTTTGACGACGTAGTTAAGGCGGCAGGCGTGTCTTGCTTAGGTGGCTGCCTTAACTGCAAAGTGCTGCAGGAAACTCTATGTAGGCAATAAAAATGTTGCTTTTTCCGAAAATTAAACCAAGCTATTGTATATTATTGCTCTTCAATAAAACAAAAGTATTTCTTATCCGATTAATTGGTGGAATAATCGGTAGAATACTCGATTACTAAAATAATTGATAGCTGCAGCCCTAATAGTCAGCTAAAAGTATGGTTGAAATAGATAGGTAAACAGTAATAGATAGATTTTGGGGCTGCTAAACAAGTACCGTGGTCTCTGCTGTGATGTGTCAGGCTGACGATAACACATCTATGAGCTGAAGTGGAGATGAAGATGGGGCAGTTGAACAGGTGGCTGTCGCAGGGCTGTGGCTCTCTGCCTTGTCATGCTATGCTCAGGTCCTGGATGATGCTAGGCTGGTTAAAGTCGTCGAGTGGGACAGCTGAACTAGTAAGTTAGTGGCTGCTCGTTTACTGTCCTCTTCGCTAGTATCTAACGGTAACGTTATCAATATTCCCCGCCGTCGCCAGGCTCTTTGCTAGTGAGCCGACTTTTGGAAAAAAGTCTAACGTTATATAGTCGGTATGTTTTTTCTGAAGTACAATGTCTCTGCTATCCTTTTCTTTTAATCCTTTGGCTTTGCTGCTCCACCGTTTTTAAACAATGTTTGTGGTCTATTCTGTTGGTTAGTCAGCGATAACGCGTCGCTTTTGCATTCGGCCCTCCGCCATGTTTAGCCCCAATGCGACGAATGACACAAAAAAATGCTGCAAAAGGAAAATCAACAAGCAACATCAGTAGGCTATTAATAATCGATTATGATCTGTCACTGCATCGATGCAGAATCGTCCGCATCGCGATGCATCGTAAAAACGATTAATTTCAACACCCCTACTAGAGACAAGAGAGAAATGGAAAGGGTTAGCAAGAGAGAATGAGCAAGACACAGATGTGAAGAGAAGTAAAAAGCCAAACTTTATCTGGTGATTATGTAATGTAATTCTATGGTTTTGGTTATGGTAAAGTGTAGAGAACTCCACAGCAGACTAAAGTCTCTTCTAATGGTAATAACCAGAGGTTGATGTGACAGCTGTCTCGTGATTGGTGAATGGGTCAGTAGATCAGTGATCAGTAGATCAGCGTCATGTCAGTCCCTGAAAGGAGGATTAGCTATCTGAGAACAACTGATTGTTAGAAATGATTAGAATTCTTATAAACATTGACACTTGGAGTTATTGCTGAAGTACAACTACCAAATGTGTGCACAAAGTTTATGGGTTCATTGGCCGCAAAAAATAATCGGTCTTAGCAGGAATCTCTGCTACTGTATGTGGAAATGGGTGAATGTCAGTATTTATCATTGCATAGACTAAATGATAACTTTAAAAACAATATATTTTTTATTGTGTCTCAAACAAACAATGGAAAAGAAATGCTGTTAAATAGGCAGGTGCTTGTGGGACCTTGCCTTGTGCCATGCTCCTAATTTTGACTTTGTTTTTGCAGCCTACAGATAATCCTCCTGCTCTAAAGACCTGGGGGTTTAGTCCCACGGTGGAGGTGGTCCAGCCTGTGGTCCAGCAGCCTCAGGTGGTCTTCCTTCAGCCTGTGGTCTCTCGTCAAGCTTCCCCTGCCTCCAAAGAGGCCTCCTCTAGACACAGACGTACTAAGAAGTATCTTCCAATCCTGAAATCCTACCCCAAGATTGCTCCACATCCTGGAGACAGCTCCAGTTCCTCAGGGAGAGGAACTGCCTCCTCATCTTCTTCCTCCAGCATCTCCTCTTCTTCTTCTTCTTCTTCTTCTTCTTACTCCTCCTCTTCTTTGGGGTCAAAGAGGGGTAGCAGTTTGACCTCCAACCACCGGGAACGCTGTCAGCGAGAGAAGCAGAAGAGAAAGCTGTGTGGTGGTGCTAGGAACTCTGGTTCAACCACTCCCAGTCTTCCTGCTTCCCCCAGCACCACGTCTCCTCTGCTCCAGAGCCGACTCTCTCTGCCCACAACAGAAACCAGTGCCAGCAGCAGTCCTGCCAAGGAGAGGCCTTCATCAGCTGTCAGCCAGGCAGAGTTTTCCACCTCTCTGTCTGTTATTCACACCACTGGCCCTCCTGCACTGACGGTCACCCAGGAGAACAGCTCATCAGGAGAATGTAACCACGGTGAGAGTGATGCTGATACAAAGCGGAAGCGCTTCTGCAACACTTACAACATCCTTAGCCAATCTGGCCTGCTGCACATCGCACTCCGCACCAAGGAGCTCCTCAGGCAGAACCGGCGCACTCAGAGCGACCTAGACCGCCTAAAAGAACACACAGACCTCTTCCTTCAGGCTCTGTGTAGTGGTGACACCAGCATCTGTGTTAGGCTGCAGGCCAGCCTTCAGGAGGAAGACCAAAAGAGTGAGAGAGAGAGCTGCTCAGACCTTCTAAAGGCAGATTAGACCTAGACTAGTGCTAGGCAGTAATCCTTTAGACTGAGCTGGGGAAAGGAAGGCCAGCGTTGGGAGGGGGGGGGTTTGAGTGTATAGAGACAGATGGACTGAAAATAATGTGCTCCACAATACACCACCACCCCCAGAATCTGTGCTGTGGCCTACATTTTGGCTGCCTCGGGGCCCTGACGCACCAAGCCGACCTCAAAGACTTTTCATTGCCTCATGTCTTCTAAAAGTAGCACTTGGAACTCATCGTAAGGCTGTATCTGGTGGCCAGTTGTCCGCCAAGTGCACACATATGTTCTGCACCTGTGTGAGAGGTAATAGTTTAGTCAGCAGTCAGTATTCTGTAATCTAGGAAACATCGTGGAAAGAGAAGCAAAGCAAACTACACTACCATTTCTTTGCCACAGCATTTGTGAAAATAGCTCAGCATTCATAATGCTCAGATTGTGAATTGAGAAAATCAGTAGAGCCCCTTTTTAAAAAGTTTCAAAGGACACTTTGTACCCTGGGGTTATCTGCCAGTGGTCTTCATCTTGTGTTAAAATAAAAAAAATGAGGTGAAAACAGGATGAAACTACACTAAATCATTGAAATCATAGATTTGGTCACTCAGCCCTCTCTCTAATTGCCTTTGTCAATGATTCAACAAGCTAATCATCCAAACAGCCTAGTGCTACACTAGTGCCATTAGTGAAGGACACACTGCAAAAACTGTGTGCGGTGGTCGTTCACACACTTTTAAGCGCTGCACAGTCACCAGCTGTGGCTTGGTGTGTTAGGGACCTACAGTCAAACGGAAGGCCCGAACCACAGCTCCCTGTTCTGCCATACTGAGCCTGACTACAACTATTCCACTGGAACTGCCTCTCTGCAGAGAAATCTTTTGCTCATTGGCAATCAAGACCCTGAAAGATTTGGATCCACTGCATGAAGCGGTAAACATATACAAAACATTTTTTTAAACTGAAAGCACAATACAGGCTCAGAATCTGAAAAAATGTATTTCAACCCAAAAACTGGATATTTAAACTTTTAACAGTGCATGACGAGGTGTCCTCATCTAAAACTGAAAGACATCAGCATAATGCTCATTGCTTTTATTTAATTAAACAGTTTTGCATCATTCATGGTAGTCCTCTAAGCTGTGTGTTGATACTCATCATTAATAATCATTGATACTGATGTGTAGCTTAACAGACATCCAGTTTGTCTAAATTATTTCATGCAGCTGTTACAATAATGTAAACACAGGCTTATGTCACATATATAGAATGTGTCCAGGGCCTTTTGCCAGTCAGCATTTTGTAAATAAACAAACATGTGCCTGAAGTTGTTTTCTTTTTTAGTTCCTGCTTCATTTTTAAACATGATTGTCAAAGATTTAGAACGCAGCGTTGACTGTTTTAATTTCAGCTTTCCTTTCATGTTGACGGAAGATGTAATACAGTGCAAACTAGCTGGAAGTAAAGCTCTGAACAGCCATTTTGGTATGTTCCCCATAACATCCCAGTGTAAAGGCTGCTTCCTATAGTTCAACCATATTCATTAGTTACTTGTGTACGAGTTCCATCATTTGTTTTTGTGTGTTTTTCTATGTACTCGTGGATGTAATTTAATGTGGCATTAATGTCTTAACTGAAGTGCAGACTTTTTTCTGTTTTAAGTTCCTGTCTGTTTTCACCTGTGTGAAATATTCATTATGTAACTATTGCATCATCCAAATTCGGTTGTGGAGTTTTGTGATGGTTAATATAAACTTTTTGTATACTTATAAGTTATGGCCTTAATATCCATCCCAATGTATGTCACAGAACTTTGCATTTGCACTAAAATAATCTGAGAGCAGCTCTGAAGCATTTTCTAGGCAGAATCTAACGGCAGCTATGGTAGCTCCTTTGAGGCAGACTGCATGTCTTTTTAAATGACTTGAATTGCATTGTGAGGCATCATAAGCCACTACCAGTGTATGAATACTATTCCTAAAGGACAACCATGCATTTACATTGTTTCATATCTCCGCTTTTATTTGGAAGGAGAGGAGCATACTGATTAACTTTCAAGCTTTTAGTTTGTAAATGGACTGATATGTCAACAGTTATGCCTTCATCAGACAGAATCAGTGGACATTTTGACAGAAGAGGACTCAGTAGCAGGTGATACGATGTGTTTCAACAATATCCACTGTAAATTAATCATTACGTTTTAGTCTCCCAAACCAGATTTGATGCATGTTTAGGGTCACTGTCCTACTGGAAAACAATGCTGTGTCTAAACACTCTACCCTCTGGCTCATAGTTTGATGTTGCATTGAAGAAATTTGAGGTCATCTTACTCTGCAGTGCACCAGTTCCACTGTCTGCCCCAGATGCACTGTGCAATCTTTTTGTGGTTGACTGGCTCAGTATCTCCCCTCTAAACACTACTATAGTTATTGTGGTAGCTGACCACAAAACTCTCCAAATGTCTTAAAAAAAAAAATTCCATTTTGGAACATTTTAGTTTTCCTGACCGGTTCCAAGTATTTTGTGTCTTCCCACTAAAATGGATGTGGTTCAAGCTAATAAGAGCAGCCAAACTGGCTCTTTTTGCGCAGACACAGTTAAGCTTCTAGCAACCAATGTTGACATTATAGACTTTTCTACATTACCAATAAATAAATAAAAGCTCAATGTATGAGTTTTTAATCCAACAGATCTTCCAGAAGACCCACAAATCATTTATGAAGTAACCTAAATGATTTGTGTGCTACAGTAATGATGTATGTTTCCCAAATGTGATAATAAAGTTGTAGAAACAACTGAAATTCTTACATGCCATGACATGCATCTCTTAAAAGTGTGAAAACCGAACAGCATCAGATGTTAGGATTTTTTTTCTTTTGTTTTTTTGAGAAAGGGTTTGATGTAACATGCTTTGGGTTTATTTTTGTACATTTTTAGTTTGAGGCTCATTGCTGGTGTAATAAATGTTATTCCAAAGAAACCTTGTTTGTTGGGTATGATTTATGTCTCATTTTTACAGCGATATTTGGCCAAATGATAGTACTGCTTCTTGATTACATAAGGAGGAGCATCATGTCTTGAATCTTGGATAGAGGTGAGAAAGAGGAAGACTGAGATGTTTATTTTTTTTTTTAGAGTTTTCCACATACTCATAGAAAGTGAGAAGTGTCTGCACTTAACAGCAAAAATGGACAACACAAACAGAATAATGTGTGGATTTTGCAAACACAAGAGATTACACTTCAGGAGCCACAAAGCCTATATTGCAAATAAGTTCATTTTTTGTGTGACATTTTTGGAACTCAATCTGAATCTCAATATTTTGAACTCAACATTTTTGAAATCTCAATCGTGTATTTTTATGTCTGTACTTTAAGAACAACGAAAAGCCGGAGTCGTCCTTGTTTTTACACTTACTTGGAAAGCTTTAAAATAAGGATAGGCTACTTAAAAGTGAATGCTAAACGAGAAAGGGGTGAATATCGCCTTGGCTATAGCCCATATGCCTGTATACCACTGCTCCAGTGAAGAAATAACCCAACAAACAAACAATGAATGAATATATTTAAAAAAAAGTCTTCAAGACCTTTTGATAAGAATACACAGAGTGCTTGTATCATTTAAGATGAACATATAATATTGTCAATTACAGTTGCCTAAGAGACCTCAACATTTAAATACAATAAAAAGACCAAGACATGTCTCAGGTCACTTACTGACAGTATATTTTATTTTTAAATAAATATTATTTTATTTATTTATTTATGGTTTACAATAAGCAATACTGCCTCAATCATTTTCTGATTGTAGTTTACAGTTTAGACCACTGGGTGGCGTCGACGATCATGGATCCTTGTGTGGAAAATGCATACTGTAGGGCAGGCGGTTGCTAACTCCAGTAGATGGCAGTAATGCAACACTAAGGATGCAAGCATCCCGTTCATACTCAAAGAAGAAGAAGATGAATAGTACACTCACTGTTTAGCTCAGCTATACAACTATAACAAGGTAAAAATAATTAGTTTCATGTCACTTAAGATTTAATTACATTAAATATACGTACAGTGTGTCGCCAGCGGGCGGGCTCTGGCACCGGGCAGCAGCTAACATCTGTCTGTTAGCCCCGGTAGCTAGTTTGGTAACTGCTAACCCTGCTAGCTAACTTAACAAGACAGTCTGTCATCTGCATGTTTTATCCACCACAGTTTAGACTGACGCGGTGCAGTCAATGTCAACCTTTAGCTACATTTAGCCGCATTGTTTGATTGCCTTGTTTTTGGCATTTAATTGTCAAGTTGTAGCGATTCGCTGTCAGCTAGCAAAAGCCTCAACGTTCACTTGCTCATTTGACGTTTTGTCCTGTTGTTTGACCGCAGATTGTGCGATGGTTTTGACTCAAAGACGACCTGCACCCACCCCGTATGACCGACACAGAATCCAACATTTAGCAGGTGAAATTTGAGGTAAGAATTAGTTTTATTAGACGTGTGCCAATCATTGCAAAATTGGGTGCCTTTGATGGATCAGTGTTATCCTTCTGCAGGTTCCACACAGGGTGACCCATGCTTTCTGATGAGCTTGACTCCAAACCAGAGGTATTGGCATCATTTCCATGAGCCATGTTAATTTGCAGATGCAGGAGACTTTGGAATAATGCATTAAATAAGACACGAGCTTGGCTCCTCTCTTTTTCTCTTCTCAGCTGCTGGTGCAGTTTGTGCAAAACGCATCCATCCCGTTGGTGCAGGGTCTGGAGGACTCAGAGTCCAAACACCCCTGCCTGCCCCTGCCCCTGCCCCTGCCTCTGCCTCTGCTGCCTCCAGCTGAGAGCTCGCTGTGCAGCCCACTGGAGCTCACAGGTCAGCAGCCTCTGCTATGGTTTTGTCCACCACAATACTAGCAGTACTATTCCGAGCTTACTCATTTTCAGTGTCACCTAGGGCTGGGTACTGAATTCTGTACTTTTTAGACACCGACCGAATTGCCTCTAAAGTATCAAGTATCGAAAAATGCCTAGTCATTCAATACCAAATTTAAATACCTAAATGAGTAAATCTCATCAGCTTCAGTGAGCCAATCAGCATGCAGCATGCTTCTAGATCTAGATCTAATAAAGCTGACTGTCTAACATCACACATCGTAAAAGTCATAGTTATAGTAAAAACATTGATTATAGCCACTTTAATATTTAGAGATTAAAAGGATTCACACACAAATCACTTGTGGTATTGTGTAACATGTGGTAACTGGTAACACTAGGGCTTGGTATCGTTAAAAAATGTTCAATACCATTTCAGATACCGCTATCGGGACTTCGATACCGATTCCTGAACGTAACTTTTTTCGATATTCATTTTATAAAATAAAAATAAATTACAACATTGCACAAATCTTTTTATTTATTTTTCAGCTCCTACGATGTGAGCCCTGTCTCTCTGTATCAAATGACAATGTGAAAGGGGTGGCTTGTAGTGATGAAGCTACAGAGAAGTATCACCTGAATCTGCAGCTCCCCTCCGCTATACAGAGATTTAAAGTACCAGCTCATCGTTTAGCTGTTGGTTCACTGTCACTGCTGTTGTTTTCAGATGCTGCAGGCAGCTGTTTTCAGCGAAAAAGCTCTTAAAATGAACTGTACACTACCTGCTCACCACCAAACAGCAGACAGACACAGTTAGTGACTAGCTGGTGAACATAGTGAAGCATTTAGCAGCTAAAAAGTCAGATATTTCCCTCAGGAGTTGGTAGAGACCAAAACAGAGCTAAAAGGTGGCCAGAAACACGAATGAATGAAAATGTTGCTCCGTAACTATTGGATAAGTTAATAAGCAACTGTTTGCTATGCTAACAAGTTTGTCATGTTGTTTGCCAACTTGTTTCTGCTCCCTCTCCCCCCAGTTCTGCATCAAAGTGTACAAGTCATGGAATGTATATACCACATTTTTTAATTCAACTGCAGCAGTCCATGACAAAGTAGAGAAGGCAATTTCTGAAATTGCAGTGTGAATGCTTGATGTTAAAAAGCTGACATTAAACTGGTTTACTGGCTTTAAAAGTTGAATAATGCCCATAATGTATGAAAGATGTAAACATTGTAAGTATGGAGTTTCTAGATAATAGTATGAATATGTAGAGAAGACTTAGAAAATGCTTGGAAAGTGTGTGTGTGTGTGTGTGTGTGTGTGTGTGTGTGGGGACCTTGGAAGACCTGCATTTACTTTTACAGGCTGTTATGTCACTAAGACTATTGCACAATCACACACACTAAGAAATGTTAAGACATTTTTTTTAAATGTTTCAGAGGTTCCCTGGCTGGAGTACCTGTACTTTGTGTAGTGTTTTTCACAGTGTTTGAGGTTTGGGGATATTCTTCTTTCACAACATCTCCATGTCCTTCAGATGATCAAGATTCCCTTTTAGATCTGACAAGCTCCATCTGACTCCGCTATAGAAAATAGGATTATCATTTGCTTAAAATACTTCATCATCAGTAGCTTTTCCGTTTGGATGGACAAATGCCCCTCATGACACATTGTGTCTATGATCATTTGGCTGTGTGTGTATGATTCCCTGTAAAGCTACTTTGAAAAAAAGTGCACCTTTGACAGTGCAGATAGAACTAATCATAGATATTGTATGTATTTATATATTCAAGGTGCCCTGCGGGGTTTTCTTGTAAGCAAACACAGATGTGTTTATATTCAGCGTTTCCTACGAATTTCATTATGTGTATCCTTGAAGCCTTATAAATGTTAGGGGTGTGCAAAAAAATCGATTCATATTCGAATCGCGATTCAAGCTCTACCGATTTCAAAATCGATATATAGAATTCGAAAAATCGATTCATATTTAATTTTTCAATTTAAATTTTTTTTTTATAAATTGTATGTCTACTGCAATCACATGGGAAAAGTAACTACATTTAGATACTGTGAATCGTTTTTTTCTTTTAATCGAGAATCGTTTTTTGAATCGAAAATTGATTTTGAATCCAATCGTGACATTTTCTGAATCGTGCACCCCTAATAGACGTGGGTAAATACATTTGCCCATTACATAATTGAAAAGGTTATTTTCATATCTATATTTTTGCTAGTCTACACTCATGTCACTAAATCAATCAATTACCATGCACTTATTTGACAGTGTAAACATAGTTTGATTATTTGTGATATTAATTTGCAGATAACGGTGCAGTGTTTAATTCAGGACTAAAACAAACAAACAAACAATGGTTTTCTCCTCAGATGGAGGCCTGAGCCATGGGCCTGAGACTTCTCCCTCCCTGTCAGAGTTCGGAGGCGTGTCAGAGCGAGGCCCGTTAGTGGTCCAGACACACACTCATCCACGGGCCTCACCCAGCCCCCCACCCATCCTCCATGACCTCCAACAGTCAGACAGCCCTTCCTACGTACTACTGAACCTTGCAAAAGGTAAAGAAACACTAAACCAACCCTTAACTACTGACAGAGTCCAAAGCTGCTTCCTGTAAGATGAGTCACTTCCTGATGGATTTCAAACACCATTTTAAAAGAGTGAGAAGTTTAAAGTTAAAACTCACTAAATCTGATCTTGTGTCAGCACTTTGTGTCTCGCACGGCTCCCGATTCTACACACAGCGCTAAAAAGAAATGGAGTGATACATTTTCATGAAGAACTGTGAATTATTTTGGCTGGAAGAAATGAACCTTGGCAGGCCCATTCTCTTGGTTCATCAGACCATGGCAGGGGAGCCAAATAAATTAACTTACACCTTTTGTGCAGTGTGCTGTGTTCCAATGTGAAGGATAGAAAAGGCTTTTAAGCAGACAGAATCACTTTCTGTCTATTGTTACATTAAATTCAAATCCTAAATAAGGGATTGTTGTTGTTTTTTTAGCGTGTTTGTGCTTTTTCAATGTGTGTTAGATAGATAGATAGAAGATACTTTATTCATCCATGTGGGGAAATTCGAGAGTTGTCCAGCATACTCATAGCCTTTCAGAATAAAGCTCTAACATCAAACCCAAAACTGCCGAGCGTGATGGGAGGACAATAATGAATTCATAAATGTGTCCCAGAGGGACTGAGGCCATTGATGATCGGACTGAGGCCATTGATGATCGTGCAGTGTGTTGCATTTGGCTTTGAATTTAATTGTTTCACAGTGGTTCTTTTCTTCCCTCTCAGGCATCACAGCCTCCTCAGAGTCCCTGATCTTCGCCGCAGATGGCGCCGGGGAGGATGACGATGAGGGGGTCTCATCAGGGGACTATGGGATCGATGGCAGTGCTCCCTGGTATCTGCGGGTACAAGAGCTGGCACACGACAGCCTGATTGCCGCCACGCGGGCACAGCTTGCCAGAGATGCCAAGGCCAGCCAAGACGCCAGAGCTGCAAGTGTCAGTAACGGTAAATGTCACTTTGTCTTAGAGGTCCTTTACAGTAAAGTCAAACAGGCGCTTCATAATAAAATACTACCACGTTGCTGTTTATAGATGTGCGCAGTGCCAGTGGCATGTGCAATACAGCCTGTCTGTGATGTCATGTAAAATGAAAAGAGAGAAAATAAAGACGAAATGAAGGCTGTGTACAGGAAGCTGCACATGTTTATGGTAAGACAACATCGTTGGCTGTTCTACTTATTATAGCAGGTATCAAAGACAGAAAGAAGAGAAATGAGGTCAGCGCCGAGATGAAAATGAAGGGTAATCAGCACCGACTGAAACTGTGTTCAACACTTCTCATCATAAGTCTCTAAATCAAAATGAATTAGTAACTTCGTCTAAACGGATTTGCAAGTCTGACTGCAAATATCAAGTGACGGTCTAAATGGCCCATTATGGTGAAACATTGATCATGCTTCAGCACATATTGTCTGTGAGGATTTAATGTGCATTTAGTAGTATGACTAATGCAGGCTTCAGAGGGTACAAGTGTGCAGTGATCAGAAAGACAGACACAGGTTAGACAACAGGAAAAAACAGAGCAGTAACCACAAAGACATGACAGGGGAGAGGACACACAGGTGATCAGAAAGAGCACCTCTAAAACTAACTTATTAACATGTTATATCGTGTTTGCGCCCAGGGACTGTTTTGTTTTTTGGCCGGGTCCTGCAGTTTTCCCTGGTTGCATAGCAACTGCTCCCAGCCAAGAAAAAGTCTGATAGCTGTTAACCAAAATGTTGACCCTGTAGTCAAATAGGCAAATAGATTCCAAAAGTTTCCAAATCAAGTATGATAGAAAATGTGTTTGACAGAATTAGTTTCCAAACTCTGCTTTGATTGTCGAGAGTTGTTTACTGCAGCTTCTCCGTTTGCCAACATTATATCTTAACCTGTTGCTCACTCCCTTCTGACCCAAGACAAATGTTCATTTCCTGCAGCGCACGCACAGTGCCGTAGCAAGCTGTTGACCCACACCAGGAGTCAGGACTTCATCACAGCCACTTTTAACTTCCCTCCACAGGCTGCATGAGAGATAAAGAATTTGCCCATGACATTCAAGACAACCCTGCCTCCTAGCTACAGCTCTGATCTTTGAACTCCTTCTGAGCCGAATTGCAGCCAGAGGTCCTGTTTAGAAAATTGATAGGAGAGTGAAGTTTATTTTCATCTTTGTCGGCTCCTAGTTGATCTCCTCCCATCGAAACCTGGGTCTGTTTACCGTGGTTTATGATGTCTTATTCTGAGCTAGTGCACCAGTTAAGAAAGGGCTTAAAATACTTTGTACATTGTTGAATAAAATGTCTGCAGCAGACTAAGTGGTTTCAGTGCGGGATTAAAGCCAGTGTAATGGCTGCCCTCCTACTAACTTGCTGTAGATTAGCAGTGGGGTATCAGTTTTAGGTGCATTACTGCTGGCACGCCGTATGCAAAATTGGACCTGTTAAAGGCATTCAAAGCAGGTGAAAAGCGAGTGATTGCATTCAGCTTCGGGTGGTTTTCTTTTGGCTGCAGTTGTTGGGCAGGTCTCAGTCAGTTCCCGATGATTAGCTTTTATACAGCCAGGCTCCAGAGGCCGGCCGCCTGGCACTCCTGTATTGTTTTCTGCACAACCCCGCTCACTTTCCTCTTCTGGTTGCCTAGGTGACCACACACACAGTTTGACAGCAGACGGGGACAAGCGAGAGCTGCCGTCTCGGACCAGCCGCCCCCTCTCCAAGCAGATCCTCCGCTGCTCCTTTGAGGGCTGCTGCAGGACGTTCACCTGGCCGGCTCATCTCAAATACCACCTCAAAACACACAGGTGACACAATACACACACGGCCAGGGAAGATAATGGATTCAGACAACAGTTCCAACATGCCATTGCCACAAGTATGAATATTTAACTCTGTGCAAATCCTGGCTTATGTGAAAACATATCACATTTAAAAACAATAATAAAGGCTTGCAGTCTAATACAGTTTCCAGCCTTTTTATACAAGTTATTACACACAGTAGCTTTTAAGTATCGTATTATTAGTAAAACCAAAATGCAAAACAGATGTTTGAAGTCTTAAACACAAGGTATTACTGTAAAGTGCGTCTGTTCCCCACCCATTAAAAGTGTGCAGGCAAAGAAAATCAATTTGAATCATCTTCATAGATTTCGTCAGACCTTTTATTGTCTACAGCAAAATTCATAATATTCCTGACAATAGGATTTATTTTATGTAAACATCAGAGTAAATACTACTTGCATCTTGCCTTGTTTTGCCCAGCTTTTGAGACTAAGTTAGTTTATGAAAGTGGTACATTTAGTGTCGGCTTTACTGTTCATCAATCACAAAGACAGCTGTGTTATGATAAGCTGTTCATATTATTTGTTGGAGTTAAGTCAAAGCAGTGATCGAACGGAGAGCAGCCTAACAGGAGAAACACAGCGGAGGCTTAGAAAGAAGTGTGTATTTGTAGTGCAGGAGCAGGAGGAATCTATTTGTGGTTGCCCTGTCTGACATTGTGGTGGGCTGTTGCAAATGAAACGTGTGCACAGGAGACACCGAGGCTTGTGTGTTTGGTTATCTCGGCTCCCAGGAATGACCGAATGTTCAGGTGCGGCGCAGAGGGCTGCGGGAAGAGTTTCTACGTGCTGCAGAGGCTGCAGGTTCACATGAGAACTCACAACGGTGAGAAGCCCTTCATCTGCAAGGAGAAGAACTGTGGCAAGAAGTTCACCACAGCTGGAAACCTGAAGAACCACAGACGCATACACACAGGTGGGGAGCAGGAGATACTTGTGTATAAAGGCCCAAACACGCTGGAAGCAATAACTGACTCAGGCCATTTGGCTCTGCTCATTTAATGCTTCCTTGGTGCAGTCATGGCCAGAGATTTGAAGAGTCAGCAGCACCGGCGCCTCCATTTCACTGCTGCAATAAGTAACAGTACTCTGTCATATTTTATTTAGGGTGACATTAAGATTATTTCTGATGGCCTGTTCCACAGTCTGCTTCGACTACTAGACTACTGCTACACTATACAGTGTTTATATTTTGCCCATATGTCTGGAAGAACAGCTTTCTATGCACTATAATATCCACTTAGTTGGATGAAATGATATTCAACTTTTTGCGTTCTTGTGCGTCAAAATAGGTCAGCTGTCAGCATGAGTTCTGTAAGTTTACTACATTAATTCTTACTATAGTAGAGATCAACTGTGTGTGTGTGTGTGTGTGTGTGTGTTTCCAGGAGAGAAGCCTTTTCTATGCGAAGCAGATGGCTGTGGGCGATCCTTTGCAGAGTATTCCAGTCTACGAAAACACATGCTAGTACATTCTGGTGAGTGGGACAGAGTTAACAGCTGTATAGCTGAGCACTTTTTTGTGATTGGTGTGCTACAGACATAGTATATCATCATTTACTTTGAAGAGATGCAGATGGGATCACAGGATCTCTTTGTGTTTCTCAGGTGAGAAGCCTCATCACTGTGGGATCTGTGGGAAGACTTTCTCTCAGTCCGGCAGCAGAAACGTCCACATGAGGAAGAGACACGGAGAGGACGCGCTCAGCAGTGAAAGCAGAGAAACAGGTCTTTCTTTCACGCACGCACACAGTGCAGTGGATGGTTATGCTAATCCTTGGATTATGTAGCTTCAAGCAGCCCATACATTTTTAAATGTGCATAGAGATAGGGTTGGTTTGTTACATTTAGAAACATTTCTTGAAATAATTAATGACTTTTGGCGCTTAAAAATGTATCATTCAAATTATATTTCAGGGCCAGTATTCTTCAGGGCCAGTAGCTGAATTGTTTTAGACTGCACATATCTCTGGAAAAGTAGAGACAGCACAGCTCTACTGCAGAAATAGGCCTGTTGGGTGTCTTGTGATGGGGTCAGATTTGTCTGAAAAGTATGTATTTACCAAGTTAAAATGGCACAGCAACTCAAATTTATGTCTTCCAGCTTCTCATGCCTCACTCAAATGTCTTTTTGCCGTCACCTTACAAATTTCCCACTGCAGTTGTGGGAAAATTACCCAAGTTCACTCCTGCCTCTATTCTTAGTATCAGTTTCAGAACCTCTTCAGATTAATTAATTAAGCGTCTCTCATTGAGCTCTTTTACATTCCAATATATGGTCTAATTGTACAAGATCAGCTTAAATGAGTTTTTTGTGGCGTGAAACATTGAAAGCAGACAGCGCATTTGCCTACTTGTCACATTTGCGTAGCAGTGGGGAAGCACCACAGAGGAAGCGCTGCCGAAGCTCTAATTATAAGCAGCAGATCTATTCGGGTCAGTCTCCCCAAATAGGCTGGTCTTTTGTAAAAGCAGAGCAAAGGAAGATGCTGCTTCACAACAGAGGGGTACTTTCTGAGTTACTGGATGAATTATTGACTCGACTGTGTTGGAATAACTACAGTCCTGAAAAACAACAACAAAAAAAAACATTTTCACACAAGCGTCAAAGGTAATTTAAATTTAGTAATAATGAGCAGATTTCAGCTTTGAACATTGACTTCTCAGAATGACTAAGTTGTTTGCTGTAAATCCTATAAAGATGGTGGATTGAGTACAGTGTGTGTTGCTACTTTTGTAGGAAAAGCTAAAGTTGGTTGTCTGTTGTCTGTGACTGACAGGAGAGGCTCTGACACAAAGCAGCCTGCTGGAGGCAGACGGCGAAAATGGAGATGGTATGGTCACCATGACAACAACTGTTGAACCCATGAATCTTCACCATGCCATGCTGAGATCACCAGGTATGCCTTTTACACACGATGGCAGGGAAAACCCAATACATACAGGGTGGACTGAATAACATGTCCCAACAATAATATAGTGAAGCTTACACTGTTCTGTCAGTGTCAGAGGTGTTGAGTCAACTTGTGGTGTTGCTAATGTCCTGCGAAGTGTTTTTGAATCATTGCTTGTGTCAGTCTTTTGGTAACAACTGTCACTCTTTGACAGTCCACGTTTCTCGTGTTTGCTCAAGCTGTCACGACTTTGAGAGGTTTCCTTTTTGGACCATGAACGAACAATTCCGACAGCAGCTATCAGGCCTCTTTGCTTTTCTTGCCTTGAAACCCCATGTTAGAATAGTGATTGTCCAAGTTGAAACACACAGCTTGTTGGTAGCTTGCTTAACAAACCTCTTTCTGTCAGTCCTGCCTTGTTTTGTCTTGGTTTTAGTCCTTGCTAAAATTGTTATTCTGAAAAGTTGGTCCCAACCCATTTATGATTTATTCATTCAACTCTTGGATCATTCCTTACGAAAATATTTTAGTGGAGATTTTATAACTGGAGCGTTGCATGGTGCGGATTCTACGTCGCCTGATTATTGGTCCAATGCTGTCAAATTTACTAGATCTTCAATGTAAATGTTTTATGATGAATGTTGATGCATGTGACGCTGACGTGTTAATATAAGGTTGTAATATTGAACTGTATGTGTGCAGTGCTTATACATCATCTTCTAGGCTGTTTCTCCAATTTACATTGGTGGTATTATTAGAAGTTGTTGTTGTTGTAGTAGTAGTGTTTCTCATATACTTTTTGTTTTTATTTCTTTTCTTAATTTATTATCTTTATTTTTTTTGACTGATCGTCTGACTGGGGTTTCTGTGACTTAATTGGGTATTTTTGTAACAACACTTCAAAAGAGAGTTCAGTCAACACCTCTGGCCGTCTCAACAAAACAGCAAACACAGATCTTTACTTAATTGTTATTTACTCTGTGTGTAATTTTGTCCACCCATGTACTAGAATAGTTATTTAATGAGTAGTATAGTTTTTAGGGCTGTCCTCGACTAAAGAAATTCTTAGTCGACTAACACTTATATGATTTTGTCGATTAATCGATTAGTTGATGTAATCGACAGAGCTGTGCTCTTTGAGAGGTGGTTAAGACTAGAAAAGCACAATATAAATGTAGTTAATGAACCATCTGTAAAACTGAGTTTCTCCACAATTAATCCTGCAAAAGCACCACTTTAAATCTTGTGCTTACCAGAAATTTGCTCATAAGTTTCTTGGAAATGAGTAATTAAGCATGAATAAGCATAAAAAATGACTCATTAACTAAAGAAATCTTAGTCGACTAAGACCAAAACGACCGATTAGTCGACTAATCGACTAAGAGGTGGCAGCCCTAATAGTTTTGTACATTATATTGTGGTAACATACATTTTGGGATATATAGCATATATAGATTTCAACACACTTGTTTGAAATTGTTCCCATTTGTCAGAGCTTAAAGGACAATTCCGGCACAAAATGAACCTAGGGGTTAATAACATATGTATACAGAGTCGACCGTTCTCTGGGATATGTTTTCATGCTAATCGAATGTGTCTCTAGCTGAAACAAGCTAGCGCAAACCGGTGATTATCTTCTAACGCTAGCCTTCGGGGCAGAGGGTAAATCACTATTTCTACACCACTAACAAGGCTCAAAATAGCACCACACTTCAACGGTAGCATAATGAGGGAGGGTCCCTAAATTGCGATTTACTCTCTGCCCTGAAGGCTAGCGTAAGAAGCTAATTAGCGGTTTGCGGTACCTTGTTTCTAGAGATGCATTCGATTAGCATGAAAACACATCCCAGAGAACGGTTGATTCGGTACACATTAACACCTAGGTTCATTTTGCGCCGGAATTGTGCTTTAAAGTCCATATGTAATGCCTGAAAATAAGTATTGACCCCCTTGGACTGAATACTTTATAGGCTCAGTATTACATGGGTCTGTACATGTCCTTCAGCTTCCTAAATTGGCCTGTCAGCATTAAAATCAAAACGGCATAACCAGGTGAAAGCTTGCAGAAACTCAAGGACAAATGTTCTAGTAGAGTTTTGGCCCTGAAAGGTGCTTTGTCTCCTAATGACTGACAGCATTCATGTTCCCAGGTAGTTTCTCTTGGAACTTTGAAGGATCTTTGTGTCCCCTCCCTCCAGGCTCTTCAGACTCAGTGGTTGTTCTCTCTCAGCCACATGAACTGGTGACCATGACGACAGAAGACCATGCATATGGAGAAGATGTGGTGGCGCTGCTGTAGTCTGCCATTATGAAAAATGTCACACACTGCCTAACGCTAGACTGACAGTCACATTGGACTAAACGTAGACATCTCATTTGTAAATAGATGAATTGCTGACTTTCACCCCTGTAGATATTTGTAATTAGCAACCGATGATGGTTTTATTTTGACAAGTGTCAAATGGCAACGTTTGTACAAACGACCTTTTTTTCTCTAGTTTTTGAAAACAAATACTCCCAAAGAAATACTGAGACGGGTTCAAAGTTTATGAAAATATAATGTCCATGTGTTATGTGCATTAACATTGTAAACAGCAGTCTGGGGTTGAAATGCAGTGATGCTATTCTCCAACGGAAAATGAGTGCCACTTATTTTTTATAACTTCAATGGCTGATATGATCGACTGTCAAATTTAAATGTACCAGACATGTGTATACCCCATTATCCTTATTACTAACTACCAAACACTTGATATAGAAACTACCGGAGCACAGTATATCACATTGCTGCATGTAAACACTGGTCACAGCACAACCAGCTTAACAACTAATTGTGTATCCAGTAATGGCCCAAAGCTGCACTAACTGAGTGTCATTGGTAACATCTTTCACTCTAATGTCAACCTCCAGTGCTTGACTTGTTCTCCGAGTAGGAAACACATTGCTCATTTACATCAACACTTGAGAATAATTGCTTCATGAGAAATTAAGAACTACTCATGAGGTTGGCTCCCTCCTTATGAAACACTGCAGATGTCTGGGGCCGTTAGATAAGGTAGTGCACGACGTTACCCGTGTTTGTTATTGAGCACCACCTAAATCAGCAGTGGCTGTTCCTCCCTTCTCAGTGGATGTTCAGGTTGTGAAAGTGGTCCAACGTGGCGCCCAATGCCCAGCTTGCCTCCACGTTGTTCACTTTTTTGGTCAACTAGGAGGGAAAAAAAACAACCCAACACCAAATCACTCAAATGCCTTTTATATTTATTGAAATAAAAAAGTTAACAGTTTTTGTGTACAATCTTTCCTTTAGCATGAATTGTGCCCCCATTTTAGATATGGGGCATCACTTCTTTAGTGAAATATATCATACAATTTGTTTTTTGCAAATGTCAGGTGACAGAAAAGGATAACTCATAGCCATCAATGCCATGGTCTCCTTATCTAATGGTACTAACAAATGCTAAATTGAGGCTATTTTAAACGTAACCATGCTCATGTCTTTTTATGTAAGTTTATGAGTCATACAACTCTTAAGTCTGAGCTACACAACTTCTGACACAAGTAGTTGATTTTATAATGCCTTGCAAGTTTACAAGCTTTTGAAAACTATTCCATCTGTTGCCTCCATAAAAGCAATGCCACAAACCCTGTAGGTTGGGTTGTGTAATGCTCACCTGCAGCACAGTGCTCTCCTTGAAGCCAAATCCATCCTTGAGCAGACAAGTGATGTAGGTCAGGTCCATACACAGGAAAGAACTAATCGGAGGGTACTTGGTCATCTTATTGCACACTGAGCAGAAAAAAGGGGAATCCATGTGTCTGTTAGGTTGTCATCTGTATTCTGCTGATAGCATGAGGGCAGGATTTCAGATAGCAGCGAGGACACAAGTCCAGACTATTGAGATGCACACTGTGTGTCATGTACAGGGAAGCTGCAGATCTGTCATAGTGAGGATGCATTGCTTTTCCCATCTCACCCTCTTTAGCTCTCTTCTTAAAGTCTCTGACCTCCAGCATCCCTCCTCGGACCCCATCTGCAACAGGAAGTGATTGGGGTCACATTTTTAATGCTATACCATTTATTAATCATCTACCTGCCCACTTCCATGATGCTAATAATAGAGCTTGTGCCCGTTCAGCTTGGACTGGCAGAGGAAAGCAATTTCTCTAATAACTACACACCTATAGTTCGACAAATCCACTGAGACAAGTGCAGATGACTCACATTTCCCTGCCTCCGTCTTGCATTCGCATGGGTAATGACATCCTGCTGGGTCTGTATAATTATGTAAGGTGTGTACAGAGGGTGTGTGTACTAACCGATAAGGCCTGCATCCACAGCTCTGTCAAAGTAATAGGAGAATGCATAGAATACGTTGCTGTCTTTGAGCTCATACGGCTGATGAATTATCCCCTTCACCACTTTAAGTACTTCCTGATAACAAAGCTTGTACCCTGCATAACCTGGAAAAGAAAAAAACAGCAATGTAAATTATGCAATATATGCTGGAACAACATGAAATTATGCTAAATTCACCTAAGTCCATTCTAATGGGCTTCAGAACCATAACTGCAGATGTTTGCTTGCAGTCACAGAATGTTCAGTTTTGTATTCGCTCAAATCTGTCACATACTCTGATTTACTCTGGATGTTTGTAGTCTGAAAATCCCTCATCACAATAAAATTCACAGGGATGTTTAAAAATGTTGATTCCCACATACAGTATCTTTGGTTTTACTCGACTCAACAGGCTGATTATACTTCAAGTATAAATAGGATCTTACCATCAGGGTCCCCGCTCACTTGATAGGTCAGCCCTCCAAATCTCCATTCATCCCTGAACTTCTTTGGCAGGCAGGAACTTTTAAAAACCCGCCACTCCAACCCTGTTAGAGCACAGACGTGACCTGTTTAATCTTCTAACAGGCTCAACGGCTTCACGCCAGGTCACCATGGTCTGAGACTGACTCAGTCACTAACACAATTTTCTCCAAAGTCCTTCGGTGTTTAATCTCAGGAACTCACTTGAAATTGCATCCCAGAAAAAAACATCTCTCGTTACATTCTTTGCTCAGTATTTGGAGAAATAGGCCGGAAGGTAACAACACCAGAGAGAGCACTAAGAGAAGAGAACTGACTCACTGTTATGTCTCAGTATCCTTCAGAGACCCACACACACACAGCTAATGGCAACTCTTGCTCGTGTACAGTACCTTCTGCACCTACAGCACCCAGTGTGGCCAGTCGCGCTGCCATCAGTCCATTTCCAAGGTAGCTGGATGAAGTCAAAGGATTGTGATGCAGTTACAAAACCAACCAGGAACAGACAGTGTATGTAACAAGTAAGTCATTCTGAAAGTAGGCCAAACAAATGGTGTCTGCCTGTTGTTCCCATCCTAATGACTAAGCAGATAATAGAGGTTTTCCTAATTAAAAACAGATCAGACTGAAGTTACAACAACAAAGGCACTAGCATTAACACAGTTAGTCAATACCAAAAGCCAATTTAAAAACATATGGAAATGACCTCGAAAAGAGATTAAATCAGGAAGTGATTTGATGCAGTCAGATATAATTCAAATGTAGGATTATCGAATCGGTTACCTGTAAGTGTACAATTCAAATGTTGAGTTAAAGATGTCGAATCTGGCAACGTAATCAGCAACCGGAACACTTTCAATGGTTTTCTACAGTGAAATATAAAAGGATATATAGTGGGCTGCTAATCACTTAAGAGTTTATCTCTAGGAATGCCATCAAATGACTGACCCTCAGTTTTGGCAGGAAGGTGATCTGCGTGGATCCTCCTCCCAGATCCAAGATTCCCACTGTCTTCTTGGTTTGTGCATTCAGGTGACCTGAAAACATTTCTGTCTTTAATCCAGCAGCCACATCAGAGAGGCGCTGATCAGTTATACCTTAGATGCAATCTTCAAAAGGCCTATTTGACACAGAATGTGCAACCCATAAGTAGAAAAAATTCCAACGCAGAGCCTGATAATGATCAGAGCTATCCCCTTGAGGCAATGGAATCATAGTTGTAAACATTCACCCTGTATTTGTGAAGCAGGGTCTATAATAAGACACCATGATAGTTTCAGACATTAAGTTAAATTTGGACGCGAGTTTACAGTACTCACCTGTCAGATAGTTCAAAGATATCCAAGCCAGGATTCCTACATTAAAGAGATAAACACACCAAGAAACAGAAAACGGACATTTCAGGTGGAACGCACAAGGTAATTTTAGAAAAGGTGACGACAAATTTTCACAGAAATTACAATGGTTACAGCATATACAAACGTGCAAACACAGGAGTAAGAACTATAATTCTGTAAACAAGGTTGAAATGCTGACAAATCAGTTACACTGTGGCACAACAGACAATAACAACTTTTCACCATATAATTACAGACTTTTAAGGTCACAACAACTTTGTGGCGAAGGGCAATTTAATTTTCTTAAATATCATCATAAAAGACAGCAATAATCTGCTGCAAGTCTGCAGTCAACAAAAGACGCCTCATGGAAATTGCACAGCACACATAAAGTAGGGCAGAAGGATCACTGATGCCACCTACAAAGTGCTACAGGAATAACATGAGTGGCTGCGATAACCTGACGAATGTGTTGCTTGTCAGGGCAGGGGGTGGGCAGACGTTACCTTCATTTGTGCCATTCATTACGCTGACGCTGTTGTCTGGGACCAAAAACGGAGATTCATCAAACACATGTTGAACCTGTGGAAGAAGAGGAAGAGAGGCAGAATGAGAGAGAGAGAGAAAGGGAGAGAGGGAGAATGAGAGCATGAGGGCACCAAGAAAAGCAGCAGAGAAATGGCCTTAATGGTATCTACTGTAATGGTAGCTCATACAGAGATGCCCTCCGCTTGAAGGGATTAATTAATTCCCTCAGGGGGATTAATAAAGTATCATTTATCTTCCAAGGTGCCCCAGGGCCATCCATTGCCATCTTATCCCCTCCACAAGAGCCTTCCAGACTAAGCTCACACCACTCTGATAACAATATGTACCACCTGCCATAACGCTGAAAATGTTCTTTCCTCTTCTGCCTGCTCCTTCCCTGGATAAGAGGTTGAACTTTCCCTAGAAAGTGACAGATAACGTAGCACCAAACAACTCCCTTATGATAAAAAAAAACTGCACTCTATGTTACAGAGGTCTTAACAGTATGTCATGTCTCAGTACCAATGCACTTTTTTACCTGCTTCAAAAGAAGCTGGGCTTTCTCTGCAGCCAGCAGCCGAAGTCCAGCTGTGGCTCGGAGAACCAGTGGAGTTCTCTTCCACTCCAGACGAGGCACAGTCTTCTTGGCCACCTTCAACAACATCCTCACTGTGTGTCCAGCCTTTAAAAACAGACACAAATGCTCGCTACAAAACAGCACCGCTCAGAACTGTCTTTTGACAACAGGGTGAGTTGAGAAAACTGAAGTGTTAATCAGGCTGCTGAATATTCACTTGTTTGTCATTTTGCTTTTCTCACTTCCTACTTACTTTCATTAGCAATGTGATTTTCTGCAGAGGGAGACTACTGGCAATGTTTCTGAATACAATGTAGAGCCAGCTGACCTTTTCCTTCGACTTAAACAATTAGATTTGGCAATGAACTCACCATTTCAGGGGAGTCAGCATATGCTGACAAACCAGGCTTTATGGAATGGAACATCTCATTGTCCAAAACAGGCAGCTCTAAAAAAAGACAGAGAATAGAAGATCAGCCCACATCAAATATGCAGCAGCTATTAAAAGCATTAAGAGGCCTAAATCTGCTTAGCATACATTTGCTGAATATCTGACAAAATAGGATTATTTCTGAAGTGAAGTTGGGTATAACCTATGTCCCCGGAGGTGAAAATGTACAGGTTTACAGAACTGAGAGGCTGTGAGGATGCTGTTTGCATTGTAAATCAATTGATCTCAGGCCACGTAAATACATGACATGATGCACTTAGTGAAGTAAATACACATATGATTTAACCTGCCTCTCACCCTGGATGCTGGTATGATAACATCAGTAAAAGAGCAGAGGAAAGCCAGTCAGAGTAATCTGTCCAGTATTACCTGAGTCACTCTGGATGAAGGTGTAGATGTGGATGCGTGTCCCTGTGCTCCCTGCATCAAACATCACTGCATAGAAGATGCGACTGTGGTTTGCTGGGCGGCTGAGACTGGGAAGGATGCCCCACATGTTGTCGGTCAAATCCAGGAGAGAGGTCTTGACCTGGGCTCGGCTCAGCCCTGTGACAGAGAGCAGGACCAGGAGTAGAAGTGGCACGGTGAGCTTCATCTTCATTCTGGAGAATCAACCAAAGAACAATATTATTCTTTCTACAGCACTTGTAAAGATACTATTTTTATTAAATGGGTTTGAACTGCTAAAAAGAAGCAGCTCAAACTGCTGCTGACTAGTTAAATGACAGCATGACAAGCAACAGAGTAAGAAGTAATAGAGACCACGCCCCGTCAGACTTGCTAACCAACCAGAGACATGCCCCAAAATCAACCTCTCTACCTGCTGAGTCAACTCCTGTAGAGAAGTTAGAAAACATTACACCACCACCATGTTGGACTTAAACTCAGATATTTAATGCGAGCCATCATGATTTCAGTGAGGCACTGCTCTGTGGGAAACCCCTGCTGAGACACTGTGACTCTGCTTACATAGAAAATGAAGAGACTGAAGACGTTTTACATGAGAAATTCTACTGCATGTGAAATCCAATTTAAGTTTTCAATGTTGGGCATTTAACTTGCGCTGTTGCCTAGAGCAAGTTACAAAAATGAATAGAAATGCTACAACTGGACAGTGGACATACCATAGGGATTACTTTATAGTCGGCCCCTATTATTTATCACTGAAATGTTTCAGCAGCTAAGCGGGAATTTGTAACGAGGAGTAATGACTAAAGATACACTCCTGAAGGTTTTATTTGCCTACTGCAAAGGGTGCATGCTCCTCTGTGCGACTTTAAAATGAAGCATGAGATCATTGTGGCCTGGATTTTTGCTCATTTGTAGCTACTTAGTGCTAGAAAAGATAGAAATACTAAACATCAAAATTAGGGCTGTCCTCGACTAAAGAAATTCACGTTTCTCGTGTTTGCTCAAGCTGTCACGACTTTGAGAGGTTTCCTTTTTGGACCATGAACGAACAATTCCGACAGCAGCTATCAGGCCTCTTTGCTTTTCTTGCCTTGAAACCCCATGTTAGAATAGTGATTGTCCAAGTTGAAACACACAGCTTGTTGGTAGCTTGCTTAACAAACCTCTTTCTGTCAGTCCTGCCTTGTTTCGTCTTGGTTTTAGTCCTTGCTAAAATTGTTATTCTGAAAAGTTGGTCCCAACCCATTTATGATTTATTCATTCAACTCTTGGATCATTCCTTACGAAAATATTTTAGTGGAGATTTTATAACTGGAGCGTTGCATGGTGCGGATTCTACATCGCCTGATTATTGGTCCAATGCTGTCAAATTTACTAGATCCTCAATGTAAATGTTTTATGATGAATGTTGATGCATGTGACGCTGACGTGTTAATATAAGGTTGTAATATTGAACTGTATGTGTGCAGTGCTTATACATCATCTTCTAGGCTGTTTCTCCAATTTACATTGGTGGTATTATTAGAAGTTGTTGTTGTTGTAGTAGTAGTGTTTCTCATATACTTTTTGTTTTTATTTCTTTTCTTAATTTATTATCTTTATTTTTTTTGACTGATCGTCTGACTGGGGTTTCTGTGACTTAATTGGGTATTTTTGTAACAACACTTCAAAAGAGAGTTCAGTCAACACCTCTGGCCGTCTCAACAAAACAGCAAACACAGATCTTTACTTAATTGTTATTCACTCTGTGTGTAATTTTGTCCACCCATGTACTAGAATATGCCTACAGCTAAATGGTTATTTAATGAGTGTATAGTTTTTAGGGCTGTCCTCGAC
Source organism: Sander lucioperca (assembly GCF_008315115.2). Lineage (NCBI taxonomy): Eukaryota > Metazoa > Chordata > Actinopteri > Perciformes > Percidae > Sander > Sander lucioperca. The sequence continues at coordinate 24,405,518 of NC_050191.1, read as the reverse complement.
TAAAGAAATTCTTAGTCGACTAACACTTATATGATTTTGTCGATTAATCGATTAGTTGATGTAATCGACAGAGCTGTGCTCTTTGAGAGGTGGTTAAGACTAGAAAAGCACAATATAAATGTAGTTAATGAACCATCTGTAAAACTGAGTTTCTCTACAATTAATCCTGCAAAAGCACTACTTTAAATCTTGTGCTTACCAGAAATGTGCTCATAAGTTTCTTGGAAATGAGTAATTAAGCATAAAAAATTACTCATCAACTAAAGAAATCTGAGGCAAAGCAAAACAAGGAACTGTATCAGCTTTGGAGAAGAAAGCCTTGAATGATTCACTCAAAATCACCTTATAATCCTGATCAATTCTTGCAACATTTTTTGAAAACTTGCTTGTAGTAATTCTTGCTCTTGGGGGAACTACCGGAATTGTTGGGTCTTTGTAAATTATAGAGTGTGGTCTAGACCTGTAGGCGTACACTATCTTCTGAATAATAGTTATTTACACTCCTGTTAGTGACTCTTTGGGCTAAGAGGGCTAACGAAAACAAACTTAAATACGCGTGGCTTGACAAACACATGGAAACAAACAGGCATGGACATAGACAAACACGGAGACACATACACAGTCATAGACATATGCAGCCAAACGCGTGCACACACTGCTGGAGGGGCCACAGAAACCTCAGTTGACACTCAACAGTCAGTAAGCTGAGTGCAGCCCAAATGTGGATCAATTAAAATGAGCAAAAAGGGAATTTTAGTAGTGATTAGTGGTTGGTCTCACCATTCAGCTTTTCCACTCCAGTCCTGCAGCTCTCCACACTCAAATTGTTTAGAAATTGTTCCCTGCATGCCAGGTTTTGTGTACTAGTCTCGCATTGTCAGACCTTCCTCCACAGCGCTGCGGAGGAGGGTCTGGCTAGTCCACACAGCATTCCAGGATGGGAGAAAAACATGCTCTGGTTTATTGGCATTTCTTTAAACCAATCACAATTGTCTTGGGTAGCGCTAGGCGCTGGAGGCAATAACTGTGCATCTGCAAAATAGCCTCGGGAAGGAACTTGTTTTGGTGAAAAGTGCTCGTTCAAAGTTGTTTTAGTTGTGCAACAGAAAACTCAGATTGGACAGTCTACCTAGCTGTCTGGATTTACCCTGTAGAGATCTGAGGAGCAGTTAACCATAGTCCTCATAAATCTACCGGAGTTTAAATCTACCGGAGTTTAGAATGCCAACACAAAGAAAGCTGAAGGTGAGGGACATTTGGCCAAAAATGAGGGACATCCGGCAAATCTTCCGGCGGCACCGGAGCAATCCCCTACATGAATCGTCGTTGATGATAAATTATTGTGTACTAACACATAGCCCATAAGTTGGCATGCTACATTAGGCTTCAGATGAGTTGAGGTGTGAAAGCCAATGAAATCCGAGATCTTACACAGGTCACACATGCACACAGGATCTCCATCCTTGTTTAGGGGAAGTACATGTTTACTTAGCGATCACTGTGGCCTCTTACACCACCTTGCTATTTAATGACTACATGAAATGTAAAAACAGATGCAGACAGTAAGATAGTAACATTGATTTCATATGTGCTGTTTGCTCAGAGAACAGAGGTCTTTCTGGTGTAATAAAAACACTGTATTCATTGCTAAGGGCTCTCATTGATTTAAAGACTGCATGTATCCAGTGTAAACGGTAGCAGTTTTATGGTTTTGCTTGGTTTCTCACGGCATGAGCAGTGTGTGACCGGCGTGTGCAGCAAAGTATGCTCAAACATGAACCCTTCTGCTAACTGGGTTCTATCTGATAGGGAGTTTAATCTAATTCATGGTAATGCAATTGAACAAACCTGCCACCACCAGAATGTTGTAGTCCGTCTACGATGTTGAATCAATGTCACCTCAGAACCTGTTGGTTTGCTTCCTGGATATTGTGTGCGCGTGTCCTGTAGAGAAGTTAGAAAACATTACACCACCACCATGTTGGACTTAAACTCAGATATTTAATGCGAGCCATCATGATTTCAGTGAGGCACTGCTCTGTGGGAAACCCCTGCTGAGACACTGTGACTCTGCTTACATAGAAAATGAAGAGACTGAAGACGTTTTACATGAGAAATTCTACTGCATGTGAAATCCAATTTAAGTTTTCAATGTTGAGCATTTTAACTAATAGAAATGCTACAACTGGACAGTGGACATACCATAGGGATTACTTTATAGTCGGCCCCTATTATTTATCACTGAAATGTTTCAGCAGCTAAGCGGGAATTTGTAACGAGGAGTAATGACTAAAGATACACTCCTGAAGGTTTTATTTGCCTACTGCAAAGGGTGCATGCTCCTCTGTGCGACTTTAAAATGAAGCATGAGATCATTGTGGCCTGGATTTTTGCTCATTTGTAGCTACTCACTGCTAGAAAAAGATAGAAATACTAAACATCAAAATTAGGGCTGTCCTCGACTAAAGAAATTCTTAGTCGACTAACACTTATATGATTTTGTCGATTAATTGATTAGTTGATGTAATCGACAGAGCTGTGCTCTTTGAGAGGTGGTTAAGACTAGAAAAGCACAATATAAATGTAGTTAATGAACCATCTGTAAAACTGAGTTTCTCTACAATTAATCCTGCAAAAGCACTACTTTAAATCTTGTGCTTACCAGAAATGTGCTCATAAGTTTCTTGGAAATGAGTAATTAAGCATAAAAAATTACTCATCTTTGGAGAAGAAAGCCTTGAATGATTCACTCAAAATCACCTTATAATCCTGATCAATTCTTGCAACATTTTTTGAAAACTTGCTTGTAGTAATTCTTGCTCTTGGGGGAACTACCGGAATTGTTGGGTCTTTGTAAATTATAGAGTGTGGTCTAGACCTACTCTATCTGTAAAGTGTCTTGAGATAACTCTTGTTATGATTTGATACTATAAATAAAATTGAATTGAATGTGTAGTTCTTAAATAGCTTAAAAGGCAGTAGACACATGCAACCGAGACTCTAAACTCTCAAAATGACATTGTAAACTAGTTCCTGATTTAAAACAATGTTCTGACTGCAGCACTGGTTACATAGTAGTGTTTATCAGTATTACCAAACTATGCAAACCATACTGTCTGAGAGCAATGTATACTGCAAACAAAAACAGAAGAGTATTTTGTGATTATTGCTAGGAATATAAGCCATACATTTCCACATAACCTTGTAGAAATTTCAAAAGAAATGTTGAGGAGTTTCTTGAACCTTTGTTTTTATAAAGTTATATAAAGGTATTTGAGTTGTAATGTTTTTAATTCATTATATAGTAGTTTAGGATGCTTCTACTGAATCTTTCTTGGGCTGCCTCACTTGATATGGAATTTAAAAAGAGGCATGCCGGCGGACAATGGCAATTTTATAACTAAAATGAACGTACTTTTACTGTAGCATTAACAGAAATTAACCATAAAAATATACTTCTGCAGTGTTCATAAAGGTTATAATCAACTGTCGGTTTTGCATTTGTAAGGTGGTGTCGGTGAACAGGTGGTTTTATAAGCCAATGTCCTCCGGCTGGATGTGAATTCAGCAGATGGAAATAAGTAGGTTCGTTAGTCATGCATTCAATTCACAGGTTAGCTAGATACACACAGCACTACTGTATTTCTAGAAAACAAACTGAGTTCTAAAGGTTATCATTAACGTTATTTCTCACGTTAGTTATGATAACGTTAGCTAGCGTGAATGCTACGTTAAAGAAAGCTAGCTAGGCGGTGAAGTTTGTTAAAAAGCTAGCTACGTTAGTTAACCGCATGTTACAGCGTGTTCTTCGAAGAACCTAAAACTTGTCCAAAAAACAATAAAACACGCAAGTAAAAACATCTGTAGCTAACTTTGGGGAGTGTTTTCTGAACGCTAAACACAGTCCGAGCTCACCATGATGTCTGTCCGTCTGGTAACACGACTTGTCTCGCAGCTGAGTCGTCGTGACGTCACCCGTGTTGTGATGAAGTTGTTTTCAGACTCACGCAGGGCTCGTCAGTGGATGACTGAATAAAACATAGCCCACAAAGAACAAAACAGCCTGTTGTGTCAAAGGATCTCTTAATACATCCATGGTGTCAAATGATCTGCCAGCATGAGCATAATTGTGTGAATGCTAATTGACCACTTTCTTTTGACATATTGTACTATACATTTTTTAACATTCAACATACTATACTGTGACTTTGTTGTCACTTTTTTCGACATGCTATACTATGATTTTTCTCGACCTTCTATACTATGGCGTTTAAATCACTTTTTTCGACGTACTATACTATGGCTTTTTTCGACACACTGTACTATAACTTTTTTCATAACTTTTTATGACATAATATACTATGACTTTTTAATCACTTTTTTCGACATACGATACTATGACTTTTTTCATCACTTTTTTCGACATACTATACTGTGGCTTTTAAATCACTTTTTTCGACATACTTTACTATGACTTTTTTCATAACTTTTTACTACTATGTCTGTTTTATCACTTTTTTCAACATGCTATACTATGACTTTTTTCGACATGCTATACTATGGTGCTTAAATCACTTTTTCACATACAATACTATAGCTTTCATAATCACTTTTTTCAACATACTACACTGAGTTCACGTTTTATGCACCACATATCTGGAACATATAACTATTGCCCTCGCTGTGATTTATTTCCACATACTATACTATGACATTTATTATCACTTTTTTTGACGCACTATAGTATGGCTTTATTCGACATACTATACTATTACTTTTTTATCACTTTTTTTCGATATACTATAATATAGCTTTTATCGGCATACTATACTATGACTTTTTGATTGCTTTTTTCGACAAACTATATATTATGGCTTTTTTCGACATACTATACCTTATCATGGTCATTGCATTTCTGTGTGTGATTTTTATTTTTATTTTTATTCTTATGTATGTGTGATATATGGTGTATATGTGTTTGTTGTGTTAAGGTTGTCTAAGCTACTGGATCCTAAAATTTCCTTCGGGATGAATAAAGTATCTATCTATCTATCTATACTATGACGTTTTTATCACTGTTTTTAACATACTATACTATGACATTTTGCATCACTTTTTTCGACATACTATACTATGACTTTTTATCACTTTTTTCGACATACAAAGTAAAAAAGTGATAAAATAGTATACTATGGCATTTATCACTTTTTTTTTAAACATACTATACTATGACTTTTTTCATCACTTTTTTCGACATACTATACTATGACTTTATTCAACATACTATAATATTACTTTTTTATCACTTTTTTTATATACTATAATATGCCTTTTATTGGCATACTATACCATGACATTTGTATCACTTTTTTCGACATACAATAGTCATACTATACTATTACTTCTTTATCACTTTTTTCGACAAACTATATAGTATGGCTTTTTTCGACATATTATACTATGACATTTTTTATCACTTTTTTCGACATACAAAAATAAAAAAGTGATAAAATTGTATACTATATTTATCACTTTTTTTGACATACTATACTATTACTATTTTTGACATACTATATACTATGGCTTTTTTTGACATACTATACTATACTATACTGACTTTTTATCTCTTTTTCTGATATACTATACTATGACTTTTTGCATCACTTTTTTCCACATACTATACTATGACTTTTTGCATCACTTTTTTCCACATACTATACTATGACTTTTTGCATCACTTTTTTCAACATACTATACTATGACTTTTTTCAACACTCTTTTCGACATACCACTATGACTTTTTATCGCGATTTTCGACGTACTATACATATACGTATATATACTATATTATGACTTTTTTATCACTTTTTTTGACAAAATATATACTATGACTTTTTTCGACATACCATACTATGTCGTTTTTATCACTTTTTTTTAACATACTATACTATGACTTTTTGCATCACTTTTTTCGACATACTATACTATGACTTTTTAATCACTTTTTTCAACATGCAAAGTAAAAAAGTGATAAAATAGTATACTATGGCATTTATCACTTTTTTTGACATACTATACTATGGCTTTATTCAACATACTATACTATTACTTTTTTATCACTTTTTTCGATATACTATAATATGGCTTTTATCGGAATGCTATACTATGACTTTTTGCATCACTTTTTTCGACATACTATACTATGACTTTTTTCACCATTCTTTTCGACATACCACTATGACTTTTTATCTCTTTTTCCGACATACTATACTATTACTTTTATCATCACTTTTTTTGACATACTATAAAATGGCTCTTTTTGACATACTATACTATGACTTTTTTCACTTTATTCACCATACTATACTATGACTTTGTTCGACATACTATACTATGACTTTTTATCTCTTTTTCCGATATACTATACTATGACTTTTTTAGACATACTATACATTGCTTCTTTTAACATATTATAATTTGACTATTTTCGACATACTTTTAATATGGCTTTTTTCGACATACTATACTATGACTTTTTTCGACTTACTATACTATGGCTTTTTTATCACTTTTTGGCATAGTATGCTATGAATCTTTTATCCCTTTTTTCAACATATGATACTATGGCTTTTAAAACACTTTTTTTGACATACTATACTATGATTTATTTTTATAAATGTTTGACATACTATACTATGGCTTTCATAATTTCTTTCGACAAACTTTACTATGACTTTTTTAACACTTTTTTCAACATACGTTCACGTTTTTGCAGCACATATCTGGAACTGGATCCCAGAAAACTGCAAGTCCACTGCAACTCTCAGTACTTTTAAATGAAGGATGAAGATTTTTATTTTTGATGCTGCCTTTTTGAGTAAATGTTCATTTCTTACACTGCACTGTAACCTTATTCTTATATTTCATACATGTCTTATTCTATTTAAGCTGTTTTCATATTGTCTTTACTTAATGTTTTTTAATTGTTTTGAACTGCTCTTTAATGTTTTATGTAAAGCACTTTATATTTCTTTGTTGCTAATATGTGCTATATAAATAAAGCTGCTTTGCCTTGCCTTCGCTGTGTTTTATTTCCACATACTATACTATGACATTTATGATCACTTTTTTCAACATACTATACTATGGCTTTATTCAACATACTATACTATTACTTTTTTATCACTTTTTTCGATATACTATAATATAGCTTTTATCGGCATATTATACTATTACTTCTTTATCACTTTTTTCGACAAACTATATAGTATGGCTTTTTTCGACATTCTATACTATGACATTTTAATCATTTTTTTCGATACAATATACTATGACTTTTTTCATCACTTTTTTCGACATAAAAATAAAATAGTGATAAAATAGTATACTATGGCATTCATCACTTTTTTTGACATACTATACTATGACTATTTTCGACATACTATATACTATGGCTTTTTTCGACATACTATACCATGACTTTTTATCACTTTTCCACATACTTTACTATGACTATTTTTGACATACTATACTATGACTTTTTAAACACTTTTAGACAAACTATAATATGGCTTCCATCACTTTTTCGACATAGTATACTATGACTATTTTCGACATACCATACTATGGCTTTTTTCAACATATTATACTATGGCTTTTAAATCACTTTGTTCGACATACTATACTATGACTTATTTATCACTTCTTCCAACATACTATACTATGATTTTTTAATCAATTTTTTCGACATACTATACTATGACTTTTTTCAACATAACTATACTATGGCTTTTAAATCACTTTTTTTGACATACTATACCATGGCTTTTTTATTACTTTTTTCGACATACTATACTATGACTTTCACTTCTTCCGACGTATTATACTCTGATTTTTTTCATCAATTTTTTCGACATACTACACTATGACTTTTTTATCACTTTTCTCGACACACTATACTATGACTTTTTTCGACATACTATACTATGAGTTTCTTTCCCTTTTTTATGATAAACTATACTATGACTTTTTCATCACTTTTTTCGACATACTATAATATGATTTTTTGACACGCTATCTATTATGACTTCTTTTCAAAAAAATTGATGATTCCAATAAGGAAATCCCATATTCGAAAAGGAGTAGGAAGAAAGACATTTTTTTCTATTTTTATACTTAGTTAGTTAAATACAAAACAATTTGAAGCTTCACTTATTTATATATGTATACATACAAATACTTGTACAGTATATTTACCTACCTACACACACATATACACATGCATACACATAGACACACATGCACACATACATGCATACACACATACATATTTTTTTCTTTTCCATCTATCTTACTTCTTTTCTTTCTATCTACATCAAACCGAATAATAACCCATCCAAACTAGGCATAGTATATAAGCCCAGTAACCTTACATGTCAGTACATAATACAATCAACTCATGTTCTTTTCATATCCATTCAATACATTCCTTTTAAATAGTCTCTTAAAATTGCTCTGTGTTAGACATGATTAAATCTTTACACTGCAGCTGTTCCAAAATGTAACTCCTTTGGTTGTGATGCAGTGATATTTAGCATTTGTTCTTATAAGTTTCTTTTCAAATACACAAGAAGTGGTTTTATTTACAATTCTTAAGGCTCTCTTTGGAAGGATGAATATACGTTCACTGTTTGTTTTGTAAGTGTTTTCCCACACTTCCAAACAGTAAGTAATGTATGGCAGTATGAAGGAACAACACAACGTGTACAATGAGTGTTGAATTAATAGATATTTGGTTTTATATAGTATTGCAATTGTTTTGGATATTTTGGCCTTAACATGATTTATATGTGCACCGTAAACATACATTTATTTTATTTATTATTACTCCCAGAAATTTAAGTTCTTTCATTTGTTCTACTTCGATGTCATTTATCATACATTTTTTCTGTAAATTTGTTGCACGATTCCCAACAATTACACATTTTGTTTTACTTAAGTTCAGTGTTAGTTAGTCCATTTCCATTTTATCTAGAAAAACTCCAGCTTTCAGAGATTGATTAAAAACATGCGTAAGAGGTTTCACCACACAATTGTGTTTAATATAAATATAGTTTATCGGTGTTTTAAGCCCCCCCCAACGTCTCCTTCCAGGCAGCGCTGCCTGGAAGGCACTAGGATTAGGCAATGGTTATGGTTATGGTTATGGTGAGGGATAAGGTTAGGGTTAGGTGCCTTGAAGTCAACGGTTGCAGGGCTGCCTGGAAGGAGACGTTGGGGGATTAAAACACCATCGAGCCAACCAATAATACTTTTGACCATAGACATGTAAATACTATTCCAGTCTTTGGACTTTCTACTACTACTACTAAATATTTTAACAATTTCGGAAATTTCTTTTTCATCAGAATCCTTTACAAACATAGATTCATTAATATTTACATTCTTGCTTACCACATCATTTATACTGCCAGTTTTTGCAAGCTCCTTAGCTAAACCTGGACCAACTCCAATTAATTTATCAATTAATTAATTTGCAGCTAAGGTCATATCCTTAACCGCTGTATTGTTTTTAGTCAGAAAATAGTAAGGGTCTCCTGTTTTGCCTATTTCATTCAACACCTTCCAGGTGTTTCTTATATTGCTTCTGTTGTCCTCCAGTAGTGTACTATCGTAATCCCTTTTGTTGCTGCTTTTGTTCTGTTCAGTTTGTTTTTGCATATCTACATTTGTTTTCTGCTTTTTTGTTCTCTTTTTTAAAAGCTCTTTATAGAATACTTTTTTATTTAACATGCATTTAATATTCCGTTAGTTATCCATGATTTTTCATCAGATTTCTTCCGTTTTATTTCTTTCTTTACCAGAGGACAGTTTTTTTTCTATAAAGTGATGTTTTAACAGTCAAAAATGAGTCATAGGCTTCATTCACATTTCCTATGTACACTTTGCCCCAGTCTTGTTTCATTAAATCCTCTTTGAATGAATTGATGTCTTCTTGAGTTCTGTGTCTGGTTATTGTGTATATTTTGTTGTCTTTCCTGGTCTTAGTGCAGCTATGTATGTTTGCAAAAACTGGCAGATGATCACTGAAGTCATTTATTATTAGTCCACAAATTACAGGCTGTGTATTCATGTTGAACCAGAATAAGTTCAAACATTACCAACTTCTTTTCATTTGTGGTGTTCACATTAGGCATCATTTAAATCTGCACCTTCTGCATACATAGACTTGCAACAGAACCAGAGGACCATTTCAACACAAATCAGAATTAAATTAAGTCAAATTACAGTTTATTTATTTAAACAGTGAACTACAGACTCAAATACCCTTTTTCATCTTTCATCACAAGACTTTAGAAGATGTCAAGGGGACAAAGTTTGTAGTAGCTCAAATACCATTCATGACCAGAAATGCTGTAGTGTCACTCCGACAATATAGTACAAAATTGTGGACTTCTATCAAACACAGAAAACACACGTTAGTCCCAACACTGGACAGTAGGATTTACATTTAGAGGGGCAAGAACTGCAACCAATATTTCAGTTTTAACAGAGTAACAGAATGGGAGTGTCCTTCTGTTCTAATGTAGCATTTGCTCCATTTATATCTACTTTTCAAGTATCTACACACAAATGTGCTCTGATAAACAGAACAAGCTAAAGAACCACAGAGGAAGATGGTGGAAGACATTTGCGGTCACCGTACACAACGGATCATGAAATTGATTGACCATGATTAAATCCATATTCCACCCGGTCAGGGCAGAACATGAACAGGAGAAAACAAATACAACAAACCCATAAAGAGACTCACAGTATCATTCATTACATCAGTCAGGCTCATCTCCCCCATCTCCAAACAAGGTGTAATTTGCATTTGTGGAACAACATTATCCAGGGTGGTCAAAGGTACAACAATCACCAACTAATAATCCCCAGTGTGACTATATCTCAACAGCAAAAAGGACATGTAGCCTTTTTTCCAATTCCCTCCATGGGCTTCTTTTTAAGGCATGTGAGAAGTCACTGAAGATTATGCTTTATATGCTGTCAATTTAGCGTCCCATGGTTGGCATGGTAACAGCTGGGCTCGTCACAGTGGCATCCTCAGCCTTCCACTGTGATGTCACAGTCTTGATTTGAGTATAGAACTGGATGCCCTGGTGGTAAAGAGACAACTGCCGTGTCAGCCACCCAGTACATGTGCAAGTTTTGCTTTTTTTGATGCAGAATAATTTTATGAATCAACACATGACAAACTGCTATGGTGTTTTACCTGCTTGCCATAGAAGTTGGTGTCTCCTCTGAATGAGCCCCTGGAGCCAGTGAAGGAGAACATGGGGAGGGGGACAGGGATGGGCACGTTCACGCCAATCTATATATACACACACACACACACACACACACACACACACGATTAACAAATCATACATAACTGCTGCAGGGGTTCAAATATACCAAGTATAACTTGTGTCATTAAAAGCCAGGTGCGACAGATCAATACAATGTGTTTTTATCTTTACATATACTAAAAGAGTAAACGTGAGGGAGAAATGCACAAATAATTCTTTTAAAAAGGTGAAGGTTGTGAAAAATGATTCTCAATTATCTGCATGAGAAATGTTGTTATACATTTAAAAAAAAATGGTAGACTCTACTGGACCAAGACTTAATTATCATTAGATTGCCTCATACTTTCTATGTATTGGCAGGGGATATCTGACACAATTTTAGATTGACAAGGTGCCGATTCTTGACTGTTTTTTGTTGTTGTTGTTTTTTAAATCAAATCCCTATCTATCTATCTATCTATCTATCTATCTATCTATCTATCTATCTATCTATCTATCTATCTATCTATAAAAGATACTGAGTACAAAAGACATCTCTGTTTTTGTAAATGATAGTTGATCAAAACAAAAAAAACTCATGACGTTAAAGGAAAGGTTCAAACATTTTCCCCATTACGCAAATGAAACGGAAATTTAAGTCTTGGATGTAGAAGGATTAACTGTTAAAATTACGAGAGAAAGATCCAAGATTGTCCGTTTCACTTTCATGAATACTAAAGCACTACTTCTTTAAACCATCAAGTTGCTCCAATAAATATTCACACGTCACAAGAATTCTAGGTCTATTTTCCGTTTTTGTAACAGGACTCCTCCTGCACCAACTGTACTCATCAAAGTCTCACACAGGTGACTCACTGAGGAGCAAAACAACACCAAAAGGTGACCCGTTTTTATAATACCTGACAGAAAAAGCTATTGTCTGTTCAGGGAATGGTTTTATAAATTGAATAACAATCCCCAAGTGTCTCTCACCTGGCCAACGTCCACCTCATGTGTGTATTTGCGCGCTGTGGCTCCATTGGTGGTGAAGATGGCGGTGCCGTTGCCGTAGGGGTTATTGTTGATTACAGAAATCGCTTCGTCAAGACTGTCAGCCTCCAGGACGACAAGCACTGGTCCAAAGATCTCCTCTTTGTAACACGTCATGCTCGGCTGGAAAGAACAGCAGAATGACCACACCACTTTTCTCCAGGATTTAACATCATCTGCAACAAAAACTCCACAAGGAATTATGACAGTACATAAGGTACCAGCATGCTCAAACTTTAGGTTATATCAATACATGGAGAGGACTGGGAAGAAGTGCTTTAAGTGCATTTAATACTAAAAAAAGCAAACAACTTTATATTTTTTCTAAAATTTTCTAAATTCTTAAAATGTCATACTAGTATTATCATATTAGATTTTTTTAGTAACTGAAAAAAGGCGGCCCTGTTGCACCCTTTGTCTCAGCCAAATCTCACCGAAACATTGCTCAGGATGGTCGGTCCTACAAAGTTGCCATTTTCATATCCTTTGACGTTGACATTTCTTCCGTCCAGCAGCAGCTTGGCACCCTCATCCACCCCACTTTGGATCAGAGACTCCACCCTGGCCTTTGCTTCAGGAGAAATCAGGGGTCCCACATCTGCTCCAGGTTGATCACCTTCAGGATGAATACATGTACAAATGTCCCTTATAAAAAGGGAAGTATCATGCTGCAACACATTATATCAGAATGCATAACTGAAGAACTGATACTATTTGAAATGTTTAGCAAAGACTTTATTTGTGAAGACACAGTTACCAATGAAGTTACCTGCGTTGACGCGCAATGATTTGGAGCGCTCCACCAGCTCTGGGAGCCATTCGCGAGATTCCCCTACAAAAATAGCAGTGGAGAGAGCCATACAGCGCTGGCCAGCTGCTCCGAAGGCAGCACCCACCAGCTGGTTGATGGTGTTCTCTTTGCTGGCATCAGGCATCACCACACCATGGTTCTTGGCACCCTAAAACAAAAATGTAGGACACGGCTCTGTAGGGTTTCTCTCCAGTTAGACTGAAGGACATCAGAGGCAGCACAATGCTAACCACATATGTTACAAACATCAGTGATTGACAGCTCAGCACTGAGCTGTTGTCTTGGAAACAGAATAGTACATTTTTTGCTCCATGTTTTTGTACATGACAATAGGAACAGTGTTTAATATGTGGGTTATCGTGGAAAAAAAACAATTTCAGCCACAGGAGACTGATAATCCCTAATGGAAGAGCAGTATATTTATTCTAAGGATGTTAAAATGAGTCATATGAGTACGGTGAGTTCTGATGTACCATGTTGGATTGCACTCTCTTGCCGTTCTTTGATCCCCGCTCGTAGATGTGCTCTCCAGCCGGATTGGAGCCCACAAAGCTGATGGCTTTGATGGCCGGGTGGTCACAGATGAAGTTCACCGCTACACAAAGATACAAACGGATATTGTTAATCCTCTCTTCTTCATTCATGCTGCACCCCTAAGGCACGATATAAGAGCACAAAGGCCTCGGATACAGAGATCTCTTTAAACAATCGTGAATAACTTACAGATGTAGGCTGCACATAATATGGAAATTTCCTATCTAGAAATTGCCAGGGGGTATATGATTAATGTTTGAAATATCCTTGGACCTTTTCCCATTGGTTATTATTATTATTACACACACATATCGTGTGCTTCTGAATGAGTCACACACACTCACCTGCATGCTGGCCGTGGATGATGTTCAGTGTACCATCTGGTGCCCCAGCATCCTGGAGCATTTTGGCCAGGAGCATGGTGCACCCTGGGACCCGTTCAGAGGGCTTCATCAGGTAGGTGTTGCCACATACCATGCCGATGGGGAACATCCACAGAGGAATCATGGCGGGGAAGTTAAAAGGGGCGATACCAGCACACACTCCGATGGGCAGGCGGTAGGTGTAAGTGTCCATGTCCCTTGTGATGGAAGGCAACGTCTCTCCCAGCATGAGAGATGTAATGCTGCAGGCATGCTCAACAACCTCTGGGGGGGATGAAGATGAGATTATGAAATCAGTCCCTCCAGGATTTCGCGATGTCGCGATCCCGCTAATTCACGCAAATTCAACCAATCACCGCAAATTTGGTGCGACTCGCAATTTTGACCAATCACCGCAACTTTTCCGCAAATTTGACCAATAACCTGAAGTTTCCCGCGACTTCAACCAATCCCAGCAGTCCCACGTGCACTCTGAGAGCCAATGACCAAGCGGGAGTGAGAACGGGTTGATCATTTCCTTGTTTGTGATATGAAGACTCAAACATCTCACATTACCAACAAAACGTACAGCGAAAGACCGTGCAAACATTTTAGACCATCCTGTATTTTAACATAAATGTACGCTGTAACGTTTTTTCACTCTAAAGTTGCTGCCGTTTCAATCCTGTCGGCTATCTGCAGCGGGCGGGGCTGCAGCTCCTTTCCCCCCGCAACTGACGCTTGCACACACACACACACACACACACACACACACAAACAACACACACGGTGGATGCAGGAAAAAAAAAGGAGATGAGATGACACGATGACCTAAATTGAGGACAGCTGTGCTCGTTATTGTAAGTGCAATGATAAGTTAAAGTCCGTACTTTATCAAACCGTATGAATGTGTGTCCCAGGTCAGGCCAGGTTAGGAAATTAACAATGTAAAGATCAACAAGCCACTGACACATATGTTCAAATTTGATTCATTCAATACATTATTATTTTTTTGTCTTAAATCCACCAGCCATTTTCATATTATACCAACATTTGCAGCATCCTGAGCCTTTTTGGTAAGGTTACTAGGAAATCTCAGCCTAGAGTAATTTATTTCCTTTTTATTTATAAAACTATATATATAGCAAGTTTTTTGCAACTTTCACTGTTCACTTCATTGCAACAAACATACAAAAACATCGCAACTTTTATCGCAATTTTTTACAAAAGCTCCCGCGAAATCAGGTATTTTGGGCCGCAACAATCTCAAAAAAAGGCCACGAAATCCTGGAGGGACTGACCAATAGGAAAAAGTGCACAGATCTGAGATACACAACATACTAATGGATGCATCTCTGAAAACTGTAATAGGAATAAGAGTTATTTAAGATGAGATCATCATATTTCTACATTACAATGCATTATGTAGTTTGTACTTTAGCCTCTTAGTCAAGAATACACACTAACTCTAACCGATTTATTTTCCCTGTGAGTGAACTCTAATATAACTATTGTCCCCAGTACTGTAGGAAAACATTAATGCTGGCAGCATACCTGCATAGTTAGTAGCCTGTCTTTCAGCTGATAAGTTTAAAGTTAGCATGCCAGAATTACTCTGGCATCCTGAAACTGGGAGTGGTACCAAGTACAAGAAATACATTGGCAGCACCGTCTTGTAATAACCAAAATATATCTTCCTTTATTTGCCAGTGTGCATGGCTCTTTTAATTTCTCAACAGGATGCTTGTTGATGCAAGTCTGCCAAAGTGAACAAGTGCACCTTAATGAGGGGAACAGCATAATTATCTTTATATGGCATGCCAACTAACAGCAGAGCCTGCAAAGTGCTTTACATAAAAACATTCTAGGTAGCCACACTTTAACATCTGGACTTAACAATGTTATCCCGCAGGGTGCCGTTTCCCCCAACCCTTGTTTTGTTATATTTGGTCACTTTGAAAGCCTCTTGCATCCTTAAAAGCAATTTAAGCTTCTATATGTCAATACGGCCAAAACACTCCTCTTTGTCCATTATTAATTTAAAAGTGAAAGTCGCTTTCGCAAAAAGTGTCTGGTTACACGCAAATAATAGACACCCCGCAGACACTTGGTATCAAACTTCCTACCAAGGCAATGGTATAAAGGGTTGCCAAAGATACAGACTTTTCATCAGGAGATCTAGATACTATAGACAACAGTTTCAACAGGGGAATTTGATCTCCGCTGTATATGCACCAGCAATCTAATCAGGATTTGAAAACCCAATAGCACACTGGGAAGTCTCCGCTTTACTTACGGAGTCCTCTAAATACATCTCCCTCTGCATCAGCAAGAGTTTTACCCTGCTCCAGGGTGATCATCTTAGCCAATTCTTTCTGAAATATTAAAAGGAAAGACAGCCAACAATAAATAAGACATCATTGAGGAAAAAAAAAAAACTATTTAATATTTACTCTAAGTTGTCATCTTAAAATGTAAACACATTAGGAAAAGATGAAAAAGAAAACAATCAACTAGTAAGTGACAATTTGCATACAATGTTATCCTTGATGAGCTGCTGGTAGCGCAGGAAGATCTGCTGCCTGCTGAGGATGGAGGTGTTGGACCAGGACTTATAGGCTCTGGAGCAGGAGTCCACCGCTGCCAGCATCTCGTCCTGGGTAGCTTTGGGAACGCGTCCCACCACCTCATTAGTGGCCTGGGGAGCAGGAGACAGTCAATACAGACAAGTTGACTGAGAGCAGGGGAAGTCTTTACGGCATGTACATTAATTCATCAATATTAATAACAACATGTTTGCTTTCCATCCTTTACAGGTTTGATATATAATGTGATGAAAGTAGATGGCTGGTTTTGCACTGCCTTGCTAGAGGCTTATACTTAACAAGCTAAACTACAGCGGGGCTGGACTTTGAGGAATAAAACATGACTGGCTGGGTAGACTGGGCTTTGAGTTCTTAGAAGTTGGGAAATCAAGACTTATTTCCCCCTCCCCAATGTCCATGCATTACTACTACAAAGTTGCAATGGTTATTTGCAGCCAGCTTTTAGTAGAGATCTTGTTACTGCAGCCTCGTCACAGGTTGTATATAGTTCATCTATGAATACTTACAGGGTTGTGAATGTCGAGCCATTCAGAGCTGTTGGACTCAACAAACTTGCCATCAATGAACAGCTTGGTGGTGGGCTAAAGGATCAGAGAGGCATATGGTCAAATCCCTTCCTGTCTGGTTACATCATTACAAAGTTCATTAAGGGCATCTATCCATCACCACAACATACACAGGGACTTTCTAAAGCATTCTTTTTTTTTTTTTAGATCTCTTTACTTTCTATACACAGAGTTGTGTTAATGGTGTATCACACTTATATAGTAAAATAATGAACTGCTCTCAAATAAGTCAGTATACATACTACTATAAAAACACCTTTTTACTGTGCCGTTGATGTACATTTTTTGTCCCACAATTCAATGAACAAAGGAAAAGAACTTTCTTTGTGAAGTTTTGGCAGTAGCAGTCGGGAGTTTGATTCATGTCTGATGGCATATTAATTCCCTGCTAGTATAAAACAGTATTTTGATTTCTTGTACACTAACTACCAAAACAGTTGAGTATGACGTTTAGTTTCTTTGACTTACTGCCATAATTTTTTCTCTGACATTCTGAAAACCTTACACAGAAAAGTTTACCTTACTATATAATTTCCTGTACAAAAAATGCCACAATCAAAATCTGGAGAATCTTATGTAGAGCCAGACTGATAAATTGACTGGACCCGTAAAATCAGCCAATATTAACTTATTGCACATAAATCGTTCTCAGCTAATACGCTGACCATTAAAGGAGAACTCCGGCCAATTTTTACGTTAATCTTGATCGCTATAAATATGCTAGTACTGTCGATAGAAGAAAAAAACGAGCCGAATCGGTGCTAGTAACACGGAGCTGCTGCAGCTACGTGTAGAGCTACAACCTGGCTAAAACGGTAGTTGTGGGGGCATGATCTAAAGAGTGCCTTTGTGCCTCTTAACAGACACAAAATACAATTAAAATGTCTGTATTCCATTTTGTGTGCAATCGATATGGCGTTGGTGAGTAGGAGTCTTGGCAGTGGCGATCTGTGTGGTAATTCCCTTAGCCAGGCTTGCAGGCCCGACCGGCATCCTTGCTTCTTCCCGCCTTTGTCGCCTGCCGCGGCCTACAACAATCCACCGAGCGCCCGCTGTTCTGGCTATGTCCTCCAGAGGACAGTTATTCTTACTCCAAGCTTCTTCCCCTGTGAACACCTCCGATCTTCACTCTTCACACACTACACTCCGATCTGCACAATACTGTTTACCTTTTCCTGCTACAACTGAATTCCCATGGGACTTCAGCGTGAGACTACAGCTAGCCTTCTCTAATGCTATCGCTGTGCAAGCCACAGACATAATTTGGACCGTTTCCATGTAGTTACATAGTCACTGATATGGTCATAACCACTACAGTGCTCAATTACCTATTTTTGAGGGGGAAATAAACTTAAAGTTTTCGTCACGAAGGCATGACCTGTCCTCTGGAGGACATAGCCAGAACAGCGGGCGCTCGGTGGATTGTTGTCGGCCGCGGCAGGCAACGAAGGCGGGGAGAAGCAAGGATGCCGGTCAGGCCTGCTAGCTAAGCTAGCTAGCTAGCTGCAGCTAAGGGAACTACCACACAGATCGCCACTGCCAAGACTCCTAGTCACCAACACCAGATCGATCGCACACAAAATGGATAAGCTACAACTACACACGGAACTGCTGCGTGATGAATATCACCGAAGCCTGACTGAATACACTCATCCCAGATGGCAGCTAGCAGCTAGCATGGATAGCTAGCTACCGGCAGGATGTCTGAGTTGAAAACGCATCACGTAAGGGCCCTGTTCATGTTGCACATACATTTTAATTGTATTTTGTGTCTGTTAAGAGGCACTCTTTAGATCATGCCCCCACAACTGCTGTTTTAGCTCTACACGTAGCTGCAGCAGCTCCGTGTTACTAGGACCGATTCGGCTCGTTTTTTTTTTCTATCGACAGTATAGCATAAAATAGCATATTTATAGCGATCAAGATTAATGTAAAAATTGGCCGGAGTTCTCCTTTAAGTTACAAGAAATACCAAGATATGTTCAAGGTTATTTTGACACAGTCTCTTCATTACATGGTTTACCCAACAGAAAACATTGAAATGTTTCTTTTTCAAAAATGTAAAAAAAAAAAAAAAAAAAAAAAGTCCTACTCGGTACATATCCTGGTCACAATGCTTATCAAATGTTTATGTTAAATGACGTGCAACCAAAATACTGTTTTGTTAAACATCGAAATATTGATAAAGGAATAAAAAAAATTCAGTGTCATTCTGGCTATTTTCTTAAAGATGATCTATGATCTAAGAAAACAGTTTGTGTCTAAGCTCCATTTTAAGTTTAATGGCACAAAAAGAAGTAAATTATGTTATTTGAAAACAACTTTGCTTTGATATCATGGGGTCATGCGTGTCCAATAATTAAGATATCTATTTTAAGTTAATTGCATAATACAACAAAATGTGGCATGTGGAAAGAAGTGTGTGGTGACTTTTTAATTGAAAATTAAAAGAGCTTGTGATGAACACAATAACATTCATTCAATGCTGACTTGTGAAAGCTGGTGAGTTTATCTTACCGCTGAGGAGGAGTAACAAGTGCGACCCAGCTGGAGGGGCACCTGCAAGAATTAAAATACCAGAGCATTAGTCAACTTCAATTCAGATTAATGTCGACATTGTCCAGGGTCTAATGAATACAAGCCATGTCTGAATGCTCCATTGCTTGTCTTCCCACTTAAAACCCGAATTACGTGCAGTTTAGTGTCCCAAATGATGAGGGTCTTATTTGAGACAGGTTAAGGTTAGGGTTAAGGTTAGGGTTAGGGTTAAGGTAGCACAGGTGGTTTAGCAGGTTCATAATTAATTAAGGACATTGTATGGGGAATTTGTGACACTAAACTGCACGTATACCTTAAAACCCTACCTACCCAACTTAAATTGCACATAAATATGAAATGCTTGCAAAGGAGGAGTGGACTGTGTCACTGTATGTAACGTGTGTTAGCAACGACTTTAGCTAGCAGCTCAGTTTGTTAGCTATGTTGAGTTGCATACGCGTCAAACAAAAGCAACTGTTATGTAAAACATAAGCATGAATTTGTTTTACCTTCTTGTTAAAAAAGGACCGTAGGAGAATTGCTGCCATTGTGGAGAGTCAGGTTTCTCTTATCCTGCTAAGCAGCCCTTCAACCGACCCAAAAGACACCGGAGCGCAAAGAGAACTTCAGCTAGCAGAAATGTTGCAGAGGACAGAGCGGTGCTGCACTTTGATACACGATCTACAAGACGTTATCGGTGTGGATGTCATTAGCTTGCACCAGTGCACATCATTTGTTGATCTGTGGACGCTGTGCATGGCGGCACTGGCTGTTTCCGTACGGTGTGGGCGGGACGGATTTAAAAGCCAATCACTGCGCGCAATTTAACAGCCGCCCTAAATTACAAGAAGATGATTGGCTGTTTCTATAAACACAGACTGGAGTAGTCTCTGTTACTTGATTGAGCATTTAAAAAACCTTCTTCGGAAACTTTGGTGTCAAACATGTTGCCTAGCTGCCTTACAACTTTTTAATATATATTTGTGATTGGACAAAGTCGCTTTTATGTGTGAAGGAAACACTTATCAATACCAGCAGGTAACAGTTTCCATGTAAACATGCTTAGAGGCAACATGGAGTTCCTACGGTGGAGTTGTGATGATGTTGCAAGATGGATTGAGTCTTTAGGATTTCCACAATACAAAGTAGGTTAACATACACCTGACTAAACAGATATAGACTAACTAACGTGTATTATTATAATAACATTAACCGTTACAGTGTGTGCCTGTCATACCAACAAAATATTTATCTAAAGTTAACCTTATTTCTGTCGCAGGCATGTTTTACGGAGAACTGCATCACTGGAAGAAAGCTCATTTATGTAAATTGTATCTACATGCCAAGACTTGGAATCACAAATTTTAAAGACATGAAGGTATTCAGAAGAGGCAGAAACTCGAGATTTTTATTCTAACCTTCAGAAGAGATGTATGTGAATATGGAGACGTTTAAAGTTACACAGCCTATCAAAGCTGGAGGCTCACACAATGTCCAAGGCAGTTTAAACAGGCTGAGATAATGGTGACACTGTAGGCTACTACTGTACTGTATATAACCTCGTGTCAACTGGTGCTGAAACAATTTGATGAGTTCATCTTAATTGATTCAAATTGTGATAAGTGAATCATTAAAGTAAAGGTAAAGTAATAGAATAATAATAATAAAAAAATTAAGAAAATAGATGAACCAAAAGTAGAAAGAATTGTTAGTTGCCTCCTCAGTTGTATTCAAATATTTATTTTGTGGACTGAAACATTGGAAACTCTGTCTGTGCCACAGTTGCACATCCCATTTGGCACTTTAAAGTTCTTTCTTTGAACAACGTGACATCCAATTAAAGTTGTGTGCTGTAACCAAGCATCACTGCCAGCAGACACCTCGATCAACTGAATCACACACACAGTTTACAGTTAAAGCGACTGTTTTTCTTATCTCTCCCTGAAGTCAGAACTAAATTGGCAAAAAGCACCTTTATGTATTCAGCTCTGCTTTACTGTCGAAGCATCAAACCAAAAAAAAAAGAAGAAAGAAGTGGCCTCTCTTGGTGAGTTTAAACTGATAATGAAAAACCTCGACAGATAGACTCAGTAAAGAATTGTCTGTGCTCTATTGAGTCGAGATTTATATTGTAAGACCTTTGATGCATTTGTTTTTGGGAGTGTAACCTTGTAACCTTTCTTCCCATGATGCCACAATCTTGGTGAGATCTCCTTGAAAGACTAGACACTCTCACTCTCAGAGGGTCTAATAAAAAGTGAGATACTGCAGACACACACTTTATCAAAGGACTCAACCCTGCTGTGCACCCTGCAGGTCATCTGTGCTGGTGTGCGTGAGCTGCTGGGGATCACAGAGACCCTGTGGAGTCGCAGCATCGCTGACCCTCCACGGGACAGCATGGGCTTGTTCTTGGAAAAAAAGAGCACGACAGGTGAACGGGCGGACAACCTCACCTACCAGCAGTTCCTGGATGACACGCATCAGTCAGAGAGACATGAATCACAGCAGTAAAGGAGTGCAGCGAAAACCAAGACTTGTCAGTGTCATTTCATATCACAAACTGTCAGCTCATGATGACTCCGATGAGTCACTCACAGACACACACATGCAGGCCTTGACATTAACACTTCCCACCAGCAAAATGCTTGTATTTTGTATTCTACTAGGTTTTTGTGCAAGTATAGCCAACATGAGCGCAACACTTTTTTTTCGTAATATCAGCGACTTTGTGCACACACATACAGTGATACATATATTTAGTTAAAATTGCTCTTGCCATTCCAGCTCTGGATAACCATGCCTAAACCACTTAGGCTATTTGTATTGATCTCCAGTGGTTGTGTTGTAACTGGATGCAGCTATTGATCTGAGTAGAAATCCTCAGGATAAGTCTGTGGATGACAACAGACAGCTATATTTTACACAATGGAGCAGTATAGGTCATTGTTCTTGGGATTAAAAAAAAAAAACACTGAGTCTGCGAACGTCCAAGAAGTATCCTGTGTCGCTGTAGGCTACTGTAATAGACTTATGCATAGGCTACTTTGCCAACTTGCACAAAAGGCCAACGGATCATTGCATCAGATAGTGATGGGTCAAGGGCCAAGCAGACCCACGGGGAGCCAGGGCTTTCAGTTTCAGCCATCTCAACACTTTCTTGCCAATAATGTATGTAATACATGCAGGACTATTCAGCTATGGGCTGCTAAATTTGGCTTTACCCAGACTAGATGTAGCCTACACTGTGCACCAAAGGATTTACCTAAAGGAATGCATTTTCAATTACAGTCTTGTTTATGTCACTGGATATTCCCGGACTCATTTTCCATCTCATGTATGTCTGAATCTGACGAACGTTTCTGTTCTGTTCTTTTTTTAAATTTTATTCATAAAACAAATTTAGAGAATATTATAGACCTACTGCGTTTCGTGCAGTAGAGTCCAATTTACATGAATAAATGATGATGCCTGCCTGTGAGATAGGCTGGGAGGCACCGCATCTGTCTATGCACACAAATGGTCTCTGTGCAACTCGGAGCGCACTGATTACCATTCCGAGCACAGCACCTCTGGTCAGAAATGGAGCCGGGTCGGTGGTTGACAGTAGTCCGGGGGCAGGAGAGGGGAGGGGGGGGCGCATATTATGGCAGCAACCTTTCAGTCAATCTGGATTAAGTCGCACTGAGCCCTGCGTCGTCCAGCAAAAGCCCGTGAAAGCGATCCGAACATCTGGCTGGATTCAGCACAGCAGCAGTCACTCACAGCGCTGTAGATAATAAAGCAGCCTGTCGCTTCAAAGGCGTTTTCTCTTCTGGAGGTGCAAACAGGCGGATGCGCAGTATAGAGGCGATCCCGCACAGCTGCAGCCTCGCAGCCACAACGGGACCCTTCGGCTTGCGTTTTCCAGTATTTTTTTTTTTTCACGAAAGAGGGAAGCGGAGTTATAGGCTACATCTCCGATGTGAGGGGATCGGAGAGGAGTCGTCCTTTGTATGCTGGTCATGGATTCCTTGAAGGGCATCGCTGGTTTCGCAGGCCGTCACATGTTCTAGGAGCTGAGACGCGTGTTTCGGGACACCTGAATTATCTCCAAGAGGCACTGTCGGTCCCATTTTAGACAAGCCGCTCTCAGAATGCTCTCAGCCCTTCTGGGAGAAAAAATGCTCAAACACACCCTCCTCTGACTTGGCTTGATGTTTCATCTACAAGGTAAATTCAATCATTTATAGGCTGCAATTTGGTGTGAATTGTAGGCTCTGAACTCTTTAGGGGGAACTGTCTTTGCAAGAGGCGCAATATTGACTTGAAGTACTTCTCTCAGGACCCATCTGAAAAGGGTTTAGATTTTCCCTTGTGATAAGGGGGTTGAGTGTGTAACCCACCAGCCCAGGACCTGTACCGCAAGGTCAAAAACATCTCCTCAACTGCCTAGGAACGCCGTCAGATATCAATTTTATTTTTAGTATCCACTTGGCTGCATTCTGTGCTGTTTTTCCCCCTCCCTACAGGTGCAACTGAGAATCAGACCTAATGTGGTCGTTATTCAGCCCGCTCTCAGATACGTGCAGGATAAGATTGATTTCAAATGTGCAGTTTTGTGTTTGTTTTGTTGTGTATTTTATCAGCACAGAGGATCCCTGTGATCTGCCTGCTCTGTGCTGTGGTTAAACCCTTGCTGATATGCAAATTACACATCAGTCATAAGGTGTGCTAAAGTCTAAATTAGCCTAAGTAACACAATTGATAATAGGATGAGTGTGTGTTTCCAAGTGACTGATGAAGACAGACGTAAATATGATCATGGTGATTTTTAGAAAAGGGTGTCAATTATTACATATAGGCTATCTTATTATTCATGATTGCCGGAGGCTCCATTGTAACTGCTACACACCAGTAAAATCAGGCCCACGCCTCAGTTTGCTGCTTCTGTTTGCTTTTACTGCTATGTTAATGCATTCAGCGATGTAGTTTATAGTGCTGCTACTTCACTGATAGCAGAGAAGTGATGTGTGGTTCCTCAGCACCGAGGCTGTTCTACAGACCAGCTCTACATTCACTGACCCAAATTTTTGCCCACAACCAAATAAGCTTTTGTTTGTGTGCTTTCATTAAGATTTAAAAAAAAACTTGAGATTATTTGACAGTCGCAAACTTGCATGCACACACACACACACACACACACACACACACACACACACACACACACACACACACACACACACAATAAGGAGAGGGAAGATTATACATTATTTAACCATTTTGTTGCTGTGAGGTAGAAAACACAGGATCCTGAGGGAAGAGAAGAAAATGAGTGAATAGATACAGTGATTATGTATTTCATTTTGGCAGTACTTATGTCCCCACATTTAGACTGCAACATGAAGAGAGCCCATGTAATAGAGCGCATTATTTTCACAAAGAGAGCTAATGTTTTTTTCTTACACTTCCTGCACCTGAAACTGAACTTGGCAGATTTGACAGTCTACAGACGTGCAAGCCCATAGTGGAGAATATTCTCTTGAGAAGCCCATATTGATATTCAGAGGTGGTGTTCACGGATTCTGCGTTGGCTCTTTCCGGAAGAAAATCCCAGGTCATAAGCCCCTCACATCAGGGCGCGTCACAACGGTGCAAGAATTGAGATCCAAAGTCAGTGATCAGCATTTCAATTTGGCCCGTTTAGTCTCCTGCTTGAATACAAGACGGCATCTGAAAAATGAAGAGTGTTTTCTATTTGTTTGTTTGTCTGTTGGACTGTTGCTCCAGTCATGAGATATCCAGCATATCAAGGTACCACTAAATGTCCTGTGATAGTGTGTGAAGGAAAATACTTGGAATTGCATAGGGGGGGAGTTGTAAATGCTGATGAACAGCACTTCTATTGATGCAGCGGGGTCTGCTTAGTATGCTATACCCCTGGCACACACACACACACACACACACACACACACACACACACAAGCTTGTCTGACTGAAAAATAATTTCTACTACATCAGAGTGCTACATCAAGTCATTTAGGTTTTTATTACATGCCAGACTGGGAATCGAAAATGATTCAGTCACTCTCCAAACATTGAAGCCAATGCAGAATTAGCTGAGTGTACAATCTCCTTTCCTTTCATCCCTACAGGGTCATAAATGGCACAATGAGTCCGCTCTGGCCTTCAAACAGAGCCTCAATTGTCGAGGGCTCTTTGTTCTAAATATTATTAGGTGATCTGAAAATGAGCCACTGATTACATCTCACCCAAAACTGACGTTTTCTGCGTTGCCATGGCATCAAGGCTGTCACCCAAGAGCAATCGCATTCTAACATTGGCAGGCTCTGTAGGAAAAGGGTGTCACAGCACATACCCTCATTCACAAACACAGATGTGTTTTTAGTTACGATCCATAACGGCATCAGTGTTTGGTCAGGATGTTTGGACTCGGGCTACACGAGCATTTACCCGACAAAATAAAATTTCTACCATGCTCAGTCAGAATATGATCCTCTTCAGCAGCAGCAGCTTCATTTAGTCTCATAAAGCAGGCAGGCTGAGGACCTATTTCACTGCTTTGTCGATACCATTTTCCCATCATGTTGAAGTATCAGTTTACCTCCTATGACACAACAGAGCTTATTTCTGGCGGTAGCAGACGTCCGGCAGCTCCACTCAGAGTAGCCCAGGTGAGACACTGTTGAAACGCTGCCATGTGCCATTGTGTCAACCTGCGTGAAGGCATACCAAGCAGACATCATCTCATTAACTTCCCCTCGCAGGGCTGCTTTCCCCTGATTTCCTGCCCAGACATGGATTGCAGGGGCTTTTCTCACATGAGCTCCAGCATAAGTTAGACCATCTGAAAACATATCCCCCATTACCTCACCGGACGATTGGCATGCAGAATGCTGCATAAGGCTTTTCTTGGCAAATGCTGCCCCAGGGAGACCATAGATATCCTCTCCTAGAGTATACTGCTGCTGGTGCTGCTGCTGCTGCTGTGCATGAATGTCTGTCTCCATTGCTGGGGGTTGTTGTGTAGCGAGCTACCTCTATTAGGCACAAATCCACCCACTGCGCGTGTGTGGGTGTGTGCTGTCAGTCTGTTCTGCCCTCTGAGGGTGAAAAGACCTGCTCAGAGGTAGTAAACGTACACTTGATTGACTATGAAGGAGATTATGGTGAATGCATCAGTAGATTATCTGTTTTCCTGTTTATTTGTGGCCCTCCCAAGTCGTCTCACTATAATGAACAGCCCAACCTGGAGGATAATGATTTTCTGGGGGGGTGTGACATTTAGAGATGAAGTGCGTGATTGATGAATGCATTGATTGATTATCTACTTATTTGTTCATGTACCTGATGAGTGCAACCTGTTATGCAAATCTCTTTAGAACAACCATAATTAAATGCAAATTAGGGAGACGGCATCAGACATTTCCTGCCCCGTCTCAGCAGCGAGGGGGGGGGGGGCCTGTCCTTTTGTCCTCATAGAACAAATTTTGTAGGGATTACCGTTGCGACCATTCTCTTCACGTTTGGCTGAGTTTTCAGAGGCAAAAAAAGCCCCCATCTCCACAGAGTGAATCAATATCAACTCTTCAGCGCCATTCGAGTCTGGAAGTAGCAGGTCCTCTCCGCCTCATTGCACATCCAGAAGCCGTGCCTTTCAGAGTCAGAGCAGAAGGTGCTTGGCACACCAACATCAACACACTTGCGTACACCTCAGCTTTTTATGCTCTCCTCTGACACACACACACACACACACACACACACACACACACACACACACACACACACACACACACACACATTGAGTAGATATTAAAGTTTCTACTTAGGTACCACTACACATAGCTTTGCAGCACAGCTTGTCACTGAAGTAATCTGCCATCTTTAAGGAGAGCCTTGACAACATTTAATAATGACTCCACAGTCCATTTCTTAGCAGCTCAGATCTCTGCACCACTGCACCTCAGACTGCAATCCACAAAATGGGGCTCTTGTGTGACTTGGTAAAGTTGTCCCCTGTAAAAATGGGTCGAGAAAGACACTGATTCATTGCTGCTCGATCAGCAGTATTCTTGAAAATGTTACACCCAGAATGCTCGCTCCAATGATATCATTCCTACCTTTGCCATATTGAGCCATTTTAAGGCGACCTCTTTCCTTCCTTGTCAGGCCGTGATACATTTTACCCACGTGTCAAAATGCAACTGTTGTCAGTGGATGCCACTGGGCTTCCCTCACTCCCCTCCTCAAGTTAAAAACATGCCCCCACAGGGTAAGCACGTCACAATGTTTTCTTTACTCTATGATATTTTCCTCATACTCGACTTATTATTGTTGTTATTACAATGTGAGTTGTGTGTCACAGTTCCGGTGCAGCAAAGGCTTTTGAAGCATGAAGGTACTCAGTTGGCAGGCTCTTTGCTGAGGCAAGATTTTTATGCACACTCTCCAAGACCCGATGTTGACAATGGAGACATTATCAGTGGACCACAGAAAGCTATAATCATAAATCTCTTCTGTATTTAAAGGTTAGCCTTTGGATTTTTACTACAGTTGTGGGATTGGATCTCTTGTTCCCTGTGTTTGATTAGATTGGTGTTCCTTTCCGTGTGCTGTAATGGGACACCCACCGGGCTGAATATTGCATGTTCTACCAAAATGACACTAAATTTCAGTTCTAAAAATAATCACAGCTAATGTCACTCTTGCTCTGGTACATCGTGTGGTGCACCTGCAGAGCTGTGATCTGATCTCCACTGTCTTAGTTTTATGACATGTTATATCCCTGACAAGGTCCCCGGGATTCATCAAATGGATCCCTCCTTATCCCCCATCTCAGATGTGCGTCATAAGTAAGAGTAGCAGCAGAGAGAAAATCAATAGTAAGGCATAGCAAATCTTCGCTGAGGCGCTAGGGCCAATCATCCCTTCCTTTTGGCGATATGATCCTGGGAGACATCAGTCTAATTCTTATGAGGCTGTGGGCTGCCTGTTACTTTCATCCTTCTGTACACAAACATAAAAGGACTGGCATTATCATATCAAAAAAGTATGATCGGGGGGAGCAGAGGCTAAAAAGGAGAGCTGTCACAAAAATCATACAAGGTTACTGGGGATGTTTCACTCTGAAGTCTGCAGGTGACTAATTACTTTCACGTCTAATTGCACAGCATTTATTGTTTGTTCGGGCATCGACTCTCTTAGCATCCTGCTTAGAATTTGGACTCTCTGTAAATCTCAGCTGTGAGCTGGTAATGATGGTGTTTCAAATCTAGCAGAAAAGGTCTAACTTTTCACAGCAGAATCCCCTAATTCCCTTTCTAAAAGAAGGGAAGAGCTCTTGGTAGATGTGTGATTACCCAACTATAGTTTGATAAGATGATACAAATAATCACAGATTTCATGCTTTGTGTTTTTTAACTGCTCAATGAATAATACGCCCTTCTCTTTCTCTCTTTTTGCTTTGATGTTTTTTTAGGTGTGTTAACCTGACTGAAAAGCCAAATGGAGTCTCTCCTGGTTTACCTGATAGTTCTCGGTGTGGCTGTGAAGGCCCACAAAGTTCAGGTCTGCCCCAAACGCTGCGTCTGCCAAGTGCTTAACCCCAACCTGGCGACTTTGTGCGACAAAAAGGGGCTTCTTTTTGTGCCCCCGAACATCGACAGGCACACGGTGGAGATGCGTCTTGGGGATAACTTTGTAACCAGCATCAAACGCAAAGACTTTGCCAACATGACCAGGCTGGTGGACCTGACCCTCTCTCGGAACACTATCGGCTCCATCGCGCCTCACGCTTTCAAAGACCTGGAGAACTTACGAGCCCTTCACCTTGATAGCAACCGGCTGTCCCGCATCCTCAACGACACCTTCAGCGGCATGTCCAAGCTGCACCACCTCATCCTCAACAACAACCAGCTCACCCACATCCAGATTGGGGCCTTTAATGACCTGACAGCACTGGAAGAGCTGGATTTATCCTACAACAACTTGGAAAGTGCGCCATGGGTGGCCATACAAAGGATGCCCAGTCTCCACACTCTCAATTTGGACCACAACATGCTCAGCTACATCCCAGAGGGCACATTCTCTGGGCTGCAGAAGCTCAAGAGGCTGGACGTAACTTCCAACAAGCTCCAGAAGCTTCCTCCTGACCCTATTTTCCAAAGAGCAGGGGTCCTGGCCACCTCTGGGATAATGGGGCCTATGTCGTTCGCGTTGAGCTTCGGAGGGAACCCGCTTAGGTGTAACTGTGAGCTGCTCTGGCTGCGGAGGTTGCGGAGGGAGGATGATCTGGAAACCTGTGCCTCACCGCAACACCTCGCCGGACGCTATTTCTGGACTGTTTCAGAGGAAGAGTTCCTGTGTGAGCCTCCTCTCATCACCAGGCACTCTCAGGTATAACCTCCAAATTGAGCTGTGCACTGTACGACACAACACTCGCTACAGTTACACTCTCTGAGCAGACAATGGATTCTGCCTTAGTTAATCCTAGGTGACATGTTGTGCTTTCTTTGGCCGTCACACCAAATATTAGCTTTGCGAGCCAGAAGAGTCTAACAAGACTTGTGGGTCTCATCTGGGCCTCCCAGCTTACTAAATATTGTAAAATACATTGAACCTACTTTAAAAATGTAATCAAACTGTGGCCTGTGGAGAGTTTTTAGAGAAGTTCTTTAGCAGGATTTTCAGTTACCGTTTTAATAAAGCTATTTGCAGGTTTATGATGGATCCGCAGTCAAGCCCTTTTACACAGGGAAAGCTTACAGTGATTTAGCCCTTGATTCATGCATCCAAACAACGGTATCTGATCAAATCCTTGCCAAACAACTACAGCTATATCATCTCATTTACATTCTGCAGACTTCATTTGCATAATTGCAGAAGAAAATTATGTTTTACTTGGACTCCATCATATACACTGCAATGTACTGTCACATTGATTATCTTGCCTTCATAAGCATGCAAATTCCATATCTAGATTGATCAATTATTGATTATATTTGCAGGGAATAGGAAGCTTTTTAAAACACAACATGATCAATAAGGGCATTCATTATGATAATATCCAAGCCAAACTTACAGCACAAAGTATAACTGTTAATAATAAGTGTAATAAGTGTTTTTCAATTTTTGGATTTAGTGCATTATCTAATCTCTGTATTTAACATATGAATATGAAGTCCTCTCACTAAGCGCCTTTCCTCCCTCTGCCTCAGGAGCTGCGAGCTTTGGAGGGTCAGAGTGTGACTCTGCGCTGTAAGGCCAGGGGTGACCCCGACCCTATTATCCACTGGATCGCCCCTGACGGACGCCTTATGTCCAATTCCTCCAGGGCCGCGGTCCACACAGACGGCACGCTGGACATCCTCATCAGCACTGTCAAGGACTCTGGTCTGTTTACACCCCGGGAGCTGTGCTTGTGTTGTTGACTGAATGAAATTAGTTGTTTGCTGGTATATGCAGAAGACTGAAGAAGGACTGAAGTATTTGTCTACATCAGACTATAAAGTTTAGAGTGTGAAGGAGTGTTGGCTCGCACACTGATTAAAGTCACATTGGAATGATCCATTTCTTCTTCACTTTGTTGGCTAAGTCATATACATCTATTTTCAAAAATATACTTTTTCACACATTTATGTTTTAGTGGTTAAATCATCAAAAATGCCAACTTATGTGCTTTCTTGCTGAGAGTTAGACAAGAAGATTGATACCACTCTCATGTCGGTCCATCAAATATGAAGCTACACTACAGCCAGCAGCCAGTTAGCTTGGCTTAGCGGACTGTAAACGGGGGCGAATAGCTAGCCTGACTCCATCCAAACCAAACACAACACATTCCACCTTCCAGCACCTCTTAAACTCACTAAACCATATCATGTTTGTTTTATCTGTACAAAATGTAAGTGTAAAAACGACCTCATGGTGATGAGAAAACTCCAGTAATACCACCATTTGTTGTTTTTACACTTAGCATTATATTTATAGATATGAAAATGGTATCGATCTTATTGTAACCGCCTAATCATAGGTCATGGGTTTAATAAGAAAATGCTTTATTTATCACTCCTCTCTCTCTCTCTCTCTCTCTCTCTCTCTTCCTCCCCGGGGTCGTGTCTAAATAGTAACCCTAAATTTGCGAAACTCTCGCGAGATGGTTGAGGATAGGCATTGACCTCAAGGCAGTGACGTGCGAGAGTTTTTGCAACTGTAGGGTTACCATCCAGACACAACCCCTCCCCGGAACTCTTCGTCCCACCCCTTTATCCTACGGCAACCTTGTGCGATACAATCAACAGAGGCTAACATAAAATCTATCACACACTTCCCTCCCTTCAACTAGAAACATCCCTGTTTCCTAACTGCCCAGTCACAGAGCTTAGGCCCACAAAGTTCAAGGTTAAAACATCCATTAAAATAGGACCCATTATACATTCCCACAAGACTCAGTACGGCCAGACGGGGCAACATTTCCCACAGCACAATGAACACAACATTTCCTACTACATAACCACCAAAACAGCAACTTCTGGAATATCCTGATCTTATATAAAGGCACCCAACACATTTATATATACCCCTATATATACACCCCTACTGCGCAAAAGGGTAATTTAATGCATTTCAAAGTAAAGGGGCCAGCATTTAGTCCATTGTCCAATATTTTTCAGCTCTTGGCCCTCCCCTGGCCCCTGTCACAGGAGACAAAGGCACAGACATGGCAACGGAGAAAGGCCAGGCCAGGGGAGAAGTGGGGAGGAGTTGGACAACCACGCTGTGAGGGCAAGGCAGACTAACGTTTTACATTGGTTGCACTGGTGTGCCTAACTTTTTAATTCCAGTGCACCCAAACATTTTCTCTGCACCTTTTGGCGCTGCAATAATACATTTAAAGTGTTTCCTTTTTTGTCAGTTCCCATCCAGTTCCAAGGACCATGATCCTAACACATTGAATGTAAACTGGAATAAAGGTCAGGGTTTCCCTAGGTTTCTGGAGGGCTTTGGTGTTGTGCTGGGGGTGTGGAGGTCGTGTGGCTGTGGGGTTTGGGGCTCTCCCCCAATGATTGTATATAATAATTGAATCTTATGTGACTAGAAACTGTGCATTTACTCATCATTTTAGACTATTATCATAACAATATTTATTAAAAAAACACACAGGTTGTAGTTTTTCACATTACACTCAGACGTTAGCAAAAGAAAAAGTGAAACAAATATGCTCACTGATGAAGTAAGTGTGATGTCCTGAAGTAATCCTTCACATTTTTGTGAGAATCAACAGGGACCTACATAAAATCATTAGTTACATTATCATTCAACTCAGGACTATTGGGACTCCGGAAAGTTTCCAAAAATGTCAAACCATTTCTTTAAATATGAATAGATATTCTTGTATTGCAACTTGAATGCATGTGTGGCCAGCAACATATATCCGTATATCACAATAAATATCACGAAGGACCATAATCGATTTAGTTTGTGTTCCAGGTTCCTTCACCTGCGTGGCCTCCAACCCGGCAGGTGAGGCCCAGCAGACGGTGGATCTGGTCATCACTAAACTCCCTCATATCACCAACAACACAGTCGCAGAGCAGGAGCCCGACCCCGGATCATCAGATATCGCCACAGTGACCAAGACTGGGGCAGAGGTGGGAGGGTTGCCTCTGGGGAACGCCAAGACGAGCCAGGAGAAGAAAGTAGTGATTGCTGAGGCCACGTCCACCTCGGCCCTGGTCAAGTTTAACTTCCAGACGAGTATTCCTGGAATACGCATGTTTCAGATCCAATATAATGGCACCTATGACGATTCACTGGTTTACAGGTAAACAAAAACACCTGGCCTGCTGGGTTAATACAGACCATAAAATCACAAGTTTTGGTAACACTTTACTTGAAGGTATCTACATAAGAGTGACATGACACTGTCATGAACACATGACACTGTCATGACATAGTCATGACACATGAACCCTAACCCTAACTCTAACCCTAAACCTAAACATAACTTGTCATGACAAAAATGGAATGACACTTACTAAAAGAAGCGTTATGTCATAAACGTTTATGACTTGTTTGTGATGTCTATGACACGCTCATGACAGTGTCATGTCACTCTTATGTAGATACCTCCAAGTAAAGTGTAACCCATGGTTTTCTTAAAATACTGGCCAAATAATGAAATTTAATCTAGTAAACAAACCTTAAATCTGAACCCTAACCCTTTCCAATAAACTTAAGCTGATTGAAATCATATTATTAAAAATCTCCTGACCCTTGTTTTACCTTTAAAGTCCGCTTTGATTGCTTAAATCCCTTTGGGTTTTTAGTCATTAAGAACTTGACTTGGCTGTCGACATGATTATTTGTGGTGTCTATTTAATCCTACGAGGAAGACACATTAACGCACTGTATCTGACTCCTTATTCTTCGATTTATAATCTCTCCCTCGCCAGAGTGTATCATTTACTATGTGCAAAACCTTGATAATGCTTTATCAACAAAATCAAAAGAGAAAGTCAGCATTAAGCTGTGGACTAATAGGAAGATGAAAGAGTAGTGTTTTATAAAAAGCATCAGAGGCTTCACACATGCCCATCTGAGAAACTGGCATTATACACAACATTCTTTCATCTCTGCCCTCTTTCTCTCCATATTTAGTGCTAATCACTGGGATATGGCGGGATCATCGCACAGACCCCCTTTTTTTTTCTCCAAAGAAACTTCGAAGTCAATGGCACATATATGGCGTTTGGCAGTGGTTACGGAAAGCAGGAGACATTAGAGAATTGGCTCTGTAATCCTGATGTTGTGAACAAAAGGAGGCATCCTGCGTCCCCAGCGACTGAAAGCAGCCTTTTATCACTAAAGATGCTGGAGAAAAAAAAAAAGCAAAAGTCACAAAAGATTATGCCTCGACAGATCGTAAATAGCCCCTGAGAGATAAATGATTGTCATTTCATTTTATCCCTACAAAACAATAAGCTGGATAATCTGATTTGTTTCTGTCTCCTTTCATTTAACCCTCCCTAATCTATGTCAGAACTCACACAGCTTTTTTTTCTCTCCATAGAATGATACCTCCGACTAGTAAGAGCATCCTGGTAAACAACCTGGCGGCTGGTACGCACTATGACTTGTGTGTGCTGGCCATCTACGATGACCAGGTGACCTCGCTGACCGCCACCAGGGTGATAGGATGCATCCACTTCACCACAGAGCCGCAGTACCTGAGATGCCATTTCATGCAGTCCCAGTTTCTTGGCGGCACCATTGTGGTTATCATTGGAGGGATTATTGTGGCCTCAGTGCTCGCTTTTATCATCTTCCTCATTGTGCGCTACCGGGTGTGTAACCAAGGAGATGCAGATAAGGTCAGTTTGGCATGATTCCCTCGGTTCTTTTTCTGTTCATTATTTCTGTTGATATTGAGTCGAGGGAGTCTAATAGAATCACTTTCATTCTTCTTTCTCTTCCCATACTTCTATCCTGTCATGTCAGGCTCTAGAGATGGGGGATATTCGGTCGCTGAGCAGTGATGGACAGCTACAGGGCTGTGGGATTCCCAAGTCCCTCTCTAAGCAGGTCCTGCGTCCAGAGAAGAATGATAAGGAGTGCCTCAGAATTGCCCTGCCGCCCACGGAGCCAGCCAAGCAGCGACCACCAGTCGCCGTAGCCACCACCAAACCCTCCGTCCCTGACTGCACTGTCTCTACCTCTGCAGCCAGCCACAGCTGGCACCCGGCCTCCCCGGGCGCTCCGAGGCCCAAACGTTTCAGTGCTCCGTCAAAACCCTTAGAGGCTCGCCGAGCTGAAGCTCAGGTGGATGTCGAGCTCGATAACATGAACCGGAATAACTCGTCAGAGGTTAAAATGACCACCGCCGTCGCTCTGGCTGTGCCCGGCCAGCCCACCAAATGGACTGCTGTTCCCAGGGTTCAGCGCCCCCAACAGGCCGCTCGACATTACATGACTGTGCCCGCAGGGGGAGTGAGAGTGAACCGCAGGCACTCCCTTAACGCAGACTCATATATGGAACGCTGCTACGTGGCCTACCCCAAACCTGGGGCCAGTCTGCGCTCCAAGCGGAGCCTGTCGATGAGCGGAGAGCTGCCGCAGCTGGAGAGCACAACAAACATGCACCGGGCCAGGGACAAGCTCTCCAGGTCTGAGTGGCTTCTGGAGAGCACTTTATGATTTGGGGTTTATGACCCGCGTTCTCTTGTTTTCTTGGATTGGATTTGTAGCCCGTTGTGGAGCAGACAGGGATTTTATGCCTTGTTTTGAGCTTTTGTGTGCTCTATTGAGGGACCTGTAAGCTTCTCTCATATATATGGGGGCCAGGCAGGCATACAGGGTTACGGGAAACTTTTCACATTTGTTTTGTACCTTATAACCTTTCAAAGTTGTCTTTATAACGACATTTGATCAAACTTTGACAAAAGGCACAACAATGTATAAAACATCTTCATGTACAAAAATGTTTAGTTGTGTGAGATGCTGTATATCTAAATACAGCCATAAGTGTTCATGTGGTATTGAATGCAGTAACCTGGACATACTGTATAATAACAAAGAAAGAGACATGCAGAGGTATGGCTTATTATACCCACAGTCTCATTGCCTGTAACTTAAAGTGATACAATCTCTGTAGACTTTCAACATGATTCTTGTCTCCAGCTACAGACAGACGGTGACATGTCTTAATTACCTTGGCTTGAGATTACGAATGTGCTTTACATCCCAGAGGTGTTGGAACAGAATGTAACAGAACAGACAGCGCTCCATCTTTTCATCGCGACACCCCCAGACACAGCACAATGCAGTATTTTTGTGGCACAAATCGACTCAGCCTAATACTGCCCTCCGGTTTGAATCGATACATTTTTATCACATAATTACATAAAGACTCAACTCTGATAGGATTCCTGTCGTGACTGATTTGAGCAACAATTGAACCAACACCAACAGCATGACAGGTGCAGGAAGTAATCTGATATTATGCGTAGACGGGATCCAGAGGAATGGTTCATTTCCATATTTTTTACTGACATTATCATGTCACGCCGATGACAACCGTTGTAAATTTACTTGTCGATGTAAGAGAAATGATAATCACAAGTATGGGAGGACGTCAGCTCTTGATTTTGCTGTTGTTTCTGTTTGATGTTTACCAGTATAAATAAACCAGTGATAAAAGGGACAAACTCAGACTTATCTCATTTTCAGCTTGCCTTGTGAATTCTCCCAACTTCTCCCACTTCACAATTAGAGAGCAGCAGAACAAAGCAATAGATGCATCCCCTTGTTCGGCAAGCTCTGCCAGCCAAAGTGCTAATGAATTTGGGGTTTCAGTAGTCTTGCAACAACATAATTCCCCTCTCTCTGCGAGTGGTGGACCTCTGACAGATCCCTGAGCCCTTGTGTTTGTTCAAAGAGAGGAGGGAAAAAGATGATGAAAAGAGGCCACGCTAGTCACCAGGGACGCCTCTCGCCTGCGCATATCCGCGCTCGTCTGACAGCGCCGTTCCTGTGCCCTCGGACGGCAGCCACTGCAGAAACCTGCTGCAGGAGAGGTTAAACACAACCTCCGCAGTGGGAACCCGTGCATGACTATTCCTACAGTTACAGTAATGTCTCCATGGCAGCAGGACTGACATGATACACATTATCTGCAGGAATACGAGCTCTGATTCACTGTGTATTTTGGTGGTCGGATGCTGCCTGATTGATTTTTATATACATGCACGGGTATGCCCCTTTATGCATGTGTCTCAAAGGATACAGCACCTGCAAATATCATCTGCACATACTGTATGTAAAACATACATTAATTGCTGTGACTCAAACGGACAGGATTCATGTGCTTTTATTCATTATTTCTCGCTCATTATGGGTGATTGAAATGCTGAGGAGCTTGGCCTGAACCTTGGTTCAGTCTTTGGCGACAGCCAGAGGTGTATGTTAATAATAGATGCATTTCTGGGCAGAGAGAGACAGTGAGACAGAGAGCGAGGGGAGGAGAGGAGGCGAAGCAGAGAGGAGTTAGATGGAAGGTTTTGTGAAACAAATACGGCAAAGAGGGTGGGAGGCAGAGCGGCAGTGGTGAGGACGAAGAAATAGAGAGGGAGCGAGAGGTGCAGAGAAGAAAGCGAGACAGCTCAGAGATGGAGAAAGAGAGAAGAGAGGGCACAGGAGGGAGCTGCAGAGTAAGAGAGAATGGCGAGTGAAACAGAACGAGGAGTGCAGGAGATGGAGAAAAGAGCATCCTTTGTAAGCCAGCCATGCAGCCTCTGGCTCTTCGGTATTCAGTGCACCTTCACAAAGGGGGTGAGAGGGGAGGAGGAGCAGGGGGCAGCGGTGGGGTGAGTGTGGGTGATAGACCTCGGCTGGAGGTCTGGCAGCGAGCAGAGTGGAGTGAGCCCTGTGGCCAGAGCAGAACCGCAAGCTCTCCTTCACAACACTGCACGAGCCTGACCCGCTTTCCAAACCCCTATCATGTGTTTTCTGGCCTTTGTCTAGTCTCCCTCCTCCCCTCACCACCATCTGACCCCTCCTCTTTAGTCTACTGTCTTGCATCATGCTGACTCACTCCTCTGCCATGATCCTGAACAACCCTCGCCCCCCCACCCACTGGCCCACTGGAGAGCTGAACCTGCCAATCTCTCGGAGTCTGACCTGCCTTCTACAAACAGACTGGCCGGTCCCTCATCAGGCTGGGCTGATTTGATATGCTGCTCCAATGCCAACGGGGTGGGTCAGAGTGATCGTCAGAAGCATTTTGATTAACACCCAGCTTAATAGTAGCCTCAATGTTCCGCTGATTAAATCCATTTTATGCTGTCATTGCTAATGGGCTTTTCATTCCTTTGTGTGACTTTCACTTGGTTCTGACAGGACGAGTCTCTTTACGGAGCGCTTAAACCAATATGGTCTCCCATGGCACTATTGCCTACTTTTAATGCCAATCATGATGTGGGGAAAATCACATTGGGGCACTGATGTGTCCAATTTGTGGTCAATTGTCTTATTTAAAGAGATCATTGGGCCTATTTTAACAAACTGAAGAGCCTATTAAAATCACAGAGAGGGGTTATAAGGAAGCTTCAATCGAAGAAGACTGCGGTCCTTCAACAAGTGTGTTAGCAACTTTTGCTCGCAATGCTGCAACTCAGTGTTTCATTATCTCTGTGCAGCAGGCAGTCTTAGTCAGAGACACACACATGAGACATTGTTCCCCTGGCAAGCATTATCCCTGGGAGTACATGTCGAGAGAGCCTAGGGCCAGATAGACCAAAACACCACTGATATCCCTCTCAGGGGAGCACACAGAAGGAGGAGGTGGCACAGTGTAAAATATGCACAGGCAATTCCAAAGAGTATGCATTATTGAGAGGAGTAAATGGGTCCAGGATGAACATCATGGCTCATTAATAGTGAATGTGATTACTGTTTCTGGGAAAACAGCAGTCTGGGCAAGAGGGGAGCTAACTGAAATGGTCAAATCTAAACTAAAGACTTCCATGTTTACTCAGCACTAACTGTTACTATCTAGTCAAACTCATGATTGAACCTGATAACTAACGCTGCCAAGTGTTATGTTACGATGTTAATTGCTCGCACTGACAACTACTTCACTTGCACCTGACTTTGCAGATGCCAGGGGTTCAGAGAACGGATGGAGTCATTCATTTTTTATGATCTCAGCTTTTGAGTCAACTGTGCTTCAATTACCAACAAGATTTTGACAAAGCTAGCCGAGATAGAAAATGAGAAATCCCATTAGAAAGTGGAGGAGTGGGCTGAGTGAAGGTCACTCAGCAGGGGTGCTGACTGAGTGACTTCCACGGTTTGACACGCAGACTTACTAAGTGTCACGTCATCCCGCAGCACAG
Source organism: Sander lucioperca (assembly GCF_008315115.2). NCBI lineage: Eukaryota > Metazoa > Chordata > Actinopteri > Perciformes > Percidae > Sander > Sander lucioperca. The sequence goes on along the minus strand of NC_050191.1, from coordinate 24,365,832 downwards.
ACACCAGATTTGGTTTGACGTGAACTCAGATTATCGGGTTGCCCCCCCCCCCCGAGGGGTTCCCATGCTGAACGAACAGATGCTTTCTCCTCTTCCTCTCCTCTCCTGCCGCCTCCCCTCCTTCAGTTACATATTCTCCAGGGTGATGGACGACAAAGATGCTGGCTGCAGTTTACACCAGACATACCAGGCACCATTAGGAACCATTTTATGCCCATTTGCCTGATAGCTGCTATCACTTATAAAAAGTGATTTGCTCTCTGTCTCTACGCTGAGCATTCCCAATGATGGATTTATCATTGATTTGCCGGTGTCAGAGACCACTAAGAGAACAGTGCCGCAACCAAGCAGATGTGCCAGGCAGTCAGCTCACAACTATCTATCAGCTGCTGGTGAAGGGGGGACAGTTTAAGCCTCTCTAAGGCTCCCATTCACAGTGACTTACTAAAAGTGCTTATGCTAATCTTGTTATCGCTTCAGGCTTCTAGTAATGGAAGACAGGAGGCTGTTGGGAGGTTGTGGGCCACATTTGTTTGCTCACCCATCTCAGAAGCACCAAGTGCTCCCAAACCATAACTTGTAATAATGCATGTTACATTACAGTAATATCATCTAAGTGTGTTTGTTAAGTCGAGATATCAAACTCTGGTGTCATATTTAATTTGAATTTCATGCTAATTGGGCATATAAAGCATACACACAAGCAGAGGCCCCACAGCTATTGTTTGATCAGTTGTCAGCCACTGCAGTCGGGGGGACACAGCCATTGCGGGTAAAATTGAGAATGTCAGGTAGCTCTTCATAAACAAGGCTGTAAAGGTCTTTTGATCTAACTGTGACCATGTTTTTGGTGTAGAACCTGCAGGCGGATCACATCTCCACGCGGCCTTACAGTCAGTGATTTGAAATGTAGATGCAATAGCTATGCTCTTTTGAAGAGAGTTCACCTTTAGTGACCGGATGGAGCGAAGCGGGGACGTGATGAGGATCCTTAAATGAGGCATTAATCAAATAAAGGTCGATTTGTGACTGACATCTGGAGGCTGATGGGGGAGAGACTGATGCACACGGGGGGAGAGAGTGGAAGAGAGAGACACTGGTGTAGGCTACAGAGAGAGACAGGGCAGAACAGTTACAGTCAGTCCGTTTGGACATCTACTACAAAAACACAAAGAAAACTTAGTTATTTAGCACTGAACAGGCAATACCAAAATACAATGTGAGTGATTACAACCTGGCCATTGACACTGGTGGACACAGACAAACCTGGCAACCCAGAGAAGAGAGTCCAAAAATAAAAAGTAGAGACTAAGCAGCACGTAATGCTACACTGCAGTCTGTATAAAGACAGAAGCAAACTCAAAAAAACCTCAGCTTCCAAGAACACGACACACTCTCAGACTTCAAAGCACCCTCATGATAATATACCATGTTGTAGGGCTGCAACTATTCATTATTTTCATTAGTGATTAATCGGCTGATAATGGTGGAGGAAGTTCTCAAAGCCTTTATTGAAGTAAAAGTAGTAATACAACAATGTAAAAGTACTCCATTACAAGTAAAAGTCATGCATTTAAAATGATACTAATGTAAAGGTAAGCTGCAAAATATACTTTGTATATATGTACTTGTTCTGCAGAAAAATGGCCCACGTGACTGATTCATCTATATATAACATAATCAGATTGGGAATACTAATGCATTAATAAGCAGCATTTTACTTTAGTTAGTAATTAGCTAGTAGTTTAGTCCAGTGGTTTCCAACATAGGGGTCACAAGACAGAATAGAAGAAAACAAAATTTGTATTAATTTGTTTAGACTTTTCTGTAATCTTTTCTTTTTTTGTGAAATACTAGATGAATTGACGTCTTTTGGACTCAAAACGTTATTCAAATGAAACCATCCGAGAAACGTGACAAGGAGCCCCAAATAGACACTGCTTATTGTAACTACTGGTTAAACTTTGACAATATTGTATTTCATAAGTCCATCATATGTATTTTTTTATGTAAACTCTCAGCTGATTTACATCTGTCAGATAAATATAGTGGAGTAACGGTACATTGGAGTCGAAGTATAACGTAGCATAAAATGGATATACTCAAGTAAAGTACAAGTACCTCAAAATTGTACTTAGGTACAGTACTTGTAGAGTAAATGTCCTTTTTATTTACTTTCCATCACTGAAATCAGTTAATCAATTTGTCTATTAGGTGTCAGACAATAGTGAAAATGCCCATCAAAGTTTCTCAGATTTTCATATATCATATTTATAATGATATAAAATCTCCCATTTGACAACCAGCACTTCAAACGATCAATGACTATATGGTGTTTACAGTGTATATTGTATATAATGTTGTGATGTGCAAACCATTTGTTGTCTTTTTTAACATTCAGAATGATCATACTTACATCGTAAACCTTGTATAACCTACTTTGGCAACAGTGCAGTTAACTACGGTCATGCCAATGAAGCAAATCAGAATTTTTACAGACAGAGAGAGGAGGAGAGAGGAAAGATAGAGGAGACAGGTGTACACAGATAGAGAGGCAGAGAAAAGAGAGAAAGCCAGTCTATATATAGGTAGCGACGGAGAGAAAGAGAGCTGATAAGGGTACCAGAGGTGAAAAAGAGGGAGATGAATTGCAACCTATACTGTGCTTTGGTGTGACAATCCGGCCAATAAACACAAAAATAAAAAAAAAAACTGTCTTGACATTTGAAGCATTCAAAGTCAGCCTTCAGATGTAAAACGAGTGTTGTACATGGGTTGAAAATCTGCTGTAGCGATGCTGACAGGGTGGAGGAGCGATGTGCTCTACGTCTGCAGCGGCAGTCCTGGTATTCAGGGGCTATCTCAGCCTCTCTCTCTCACTCTCTCCTCTGTTACCTTGGCAACATATTTTCTGCATGGAAATAGCATCTCTTGCTGTGCCCGCCGCAGAAAAAAAGGGACTTTAAGAGATTTAAACGTGCCTAGAACAGATTGAAGTTACAGAACTACAGATTGGATGGAATTGAGTTATAGTGTCCTGCATGCCTTAGCATCAAATTGGCTGTGTGATGGAGCAATGGAGCAGTTAAGCATAATAGTCATGCTTTTACTATATGTAACCAAGGATGTAGTCGAAGCTGTATCTACATAGATGTTTACTCGTACAATTCTGTATTTGCAGAATAGAGTTGATTCTGTCTTACATAATATGAAGATAGCTTTTACAGTTTCATGTTTACACTGGTGGTTGTTGGCCTTAGGATTTATTTACATCTAGCATGAAATTCAGTTCTTGACAAGCAGAGCACACGCGCAGAAGTTATTAAAAAATGTAAAATGAATAATAAACCACAAAGGGCTGAGGGTTGATCCGTGAGGATTTCCTGATTTAGTCTCCTCTCACAGATGAAGGGGTTTAGTGCAGCTGTAAGAACTGTTGGTATCTCACTGCTGAGGCTGCCTGCTACGCTTCAGTGTGATACACCTTTGTTTGCTTGCTGCCAGTGAAACCGAGAGAGAGACAAACTAATGAAAGAAAATCCAGGCATTGAGATTGTAGGTGAGATCACACTTGGCTGCGAATAAGCTCCGATTTGACCAAGGCAGAGAGCGTAAGAGACAAAGGGAATAACATCCAGGTAAACATGCAGCACAGAATTAAAAATAGCAACAAAAAAAACAACACAAAAGTGCCTTGACTCCTAGGAGAGAGAAGCCATAATGAAATAAGCATCTGAAAGAGAGCAGGTGTTGCAGGCTTGAAAGACTTCAGCTGCATAACAAGTAGCACATTTACTCTTCTCTGCCTTTGTCAATCAAAACAACCAATCCTGTGAATAAATGCTCCCTTAGAAAGAAAAAAAAAGACAGAGACCCCCAAGTGGAATCATGTCTGAATCAGCCTTAACACTCTCTCTCTCTCTCTCATACACACACACACACACACACACACACACACACACACACACAGTCTCAGGTAGAGGAAAAGTGTACCTGGTTCTGAATTTTAAGCAGCAGGTCTGAGCTGTTTGAGTCTAAAAAAAGCCAATGAGAACATCAAAATCAATTTATTTCCTTATCAGAAAAAACAAACAAAGCAACAACAGCTCCTTTTTCTCTTCCTCTTGGATCATTTATGTGACAGACAGCGAGTATAGTTTTTAAAAGAAAAGGCTCAAGAGAGACTCTCAAACACACAGAGGCTCAATGACATAGTAAGAGCTGGTCTGGAGTCTGCAGCGGGATGACCAGGATCAGGCCAAAGAGCAGGGTCTTAACAGGACGCTGAGGTAGACAGTTGGGCTAATCCTGCTGGTCGAGCAGAAAAAGGAATGGATTTATGTGTAATTCACAAAAGTGCAAGTGGAGACCGGAAAAGGGAGGAAGGAAATTCCATTAAGCTGATGCAGCTTTTAGAAAATCTGTTATCCTGAGTCAAACATGAATATGGAGGGTAACATCTTTTTTTTTTTCTCTCAAAAATACACTTTGGGAAGCCTGTGGTGTGTTTACTAAGTGTATGAATTGAGACTCTAAGGGTGAAGTGTGACAAAACAACACTTTTCAAAGATGTCTCCTTGGACTCCTGGAAACTGTAATGGGCATTTTAACAATTTGACTTTTCATAGACAAAACAATAAATTAATTACTTGAGAAAATTACTAATATATTAATCATAATGAAAATAATTGGTAGTTGCAGCCCTAGAATGTTGTGATATTGCATGTTTTAGCACATTTAGTACAATGCTGTTGTAATGCATTTTCCACAGCATACAATTGTTTCTAGATTTTTTTATGTTAATGTTTATATTTTTCCAATATCGTTTGTGTGGTCATTGATGTATTATTGAACAGGCCTATGGGCACAGCCAGAGGCTCCAGCCTCTGTGTGATATGACTACTAATACTTTGGGTCAAATCAAAGAAGCATAAAGAATAACAAAGACGCATCATGACATCCACTGGGAGGAGAAGTATCTAAGTAAAGGTAGCAATACCAAACTATAAAAACACTCCACTACAACTGATGGTCCTGCATTAAATAATGTATTTAAGTAAACGTTTTAGCAAGTATTTAAAATAAAAGCACTTATTGTGCAGTAGCTTGCCTGCTGGAGGTGGAGCTATATTCAATATTCTGGGTATATTATTCTATAACAATGGAGCATATGTTATTACTGGATCTTAATTCTTTTAATGTAAAATTCTAATCTGCAAAATACTAACAGTTGTCAAATAAATGTAAATGTATTTGCCTCAGAAATATAGTGGAGTAGAGGTAAACACAATGCTCAAGTAAAGTATCTCATATTTGTACTCATGCTTAAGTAAATGTACTTAGTTACTTTTCACCACTGATGACATTTTAATGAACTTTGTATGCATGCAGGCCAAAGGGAAAAATATATTGCAAATGATACAAAGATTAAGAATAAATGGTGTGAAGAGGCTCTGACAGCATGTTGCAAGTTCCTGTTTGGCAGGTGACTGAACGTTCCCAAAGCAGGTTTAGATCTGGATATGTGACTGCTGCTAGGCCATGTTATGAAAGGCTTCCACATATAGGAAAAAAAAAAAATCACATTCAAAACACTACAGTCTGCTTTGGAATTAAGTTTTTTTTCCATTAATTGATGGTCTTCTTCATAAAAATAAAGAAAAACACCCATTATAATTTCCAAAATCCCAAGGGATGACTTTAAATTTCTATCCAGCCATTAGTCCAAAACCAAAAGATATTCAGTTTACTATGACGCATACCAAGGAAAAGCAGCATTCGTGAAGCTGGAACTAGAGAATGTGTGCTGATTTTGCTTGATAATTGACTTTTGATTGTCACGTTTGCTGATCACCTTTCTTTGATTGACTAATTGATCAACTTATTGTTTCAGCTAAATAATGTAAATACAATTGTATTGAAAGGGGTAAAATGTGCCAAAACACTTGTATGATAATTTCAAATGCAATCTAAAGTTTAGTGCAGAATTGATAATAAAGAATATGTTTAGGTACCACTAATATAGACTGTATGTCAGAGGGACTGTGTCGAATAACAAACACTTGTGAGTCCAAAAGGTGCACTTAATACAAACTTTTGTATATTTCGACAGGGTTGAATGAGCCATTTTATTGTGGGCAGTTGAGATACATGGGTGTAAATATCAACAAAGGAAGTTAATGGTTGACGTCTGTACATTACATTCTGACAAAGTAAGTGATGGTCTCGCAGTCAATTCAGTGTACACTCAGATACTTCAACTGAAACACGCTGTGACCAAGTTTATATTACTCATTCATTTGTGTAAAGACAGTTCATAGAAAATATAAAGCAACTCATGACTAAACGTTTCATTGGTTAACACTTTAAATCACACCTCTATCTATGTCTACGTAATTTCAATACAGCCATACAATACAAGTATACACGGTTATTTTGCGGTTAGAGAAAAATACAACCGAAGAGGGTATGGAAATACAAACATACAGCTGTTTTTAAACTTCTCATACGAGTGAAAACGGGTCACACAAGGCCGGGGGCGGGGCCTATTTGTATCATAGGTACGGTCTCATAATGCAGGTGGGGAAAAAAAATAATCACAATTTTACTGAACATAGCCTGAGACAAGTGTACAATATGCACACTCAAGGAAAATGAGAGCTATGTGAGAAAATAAAAATACTAATAGATTGCTGCTTCTCTCCTCACTCTGGTAAAAATAAGTCTCTGATGTTTGTCCATGAGTTCCATCTTCTGGCAGCTGAGTGCCACTGGAGAAACAAAGGGACTGTGTAGGCTGGGGATTTGGGGACTAGTCTCTGTGTTCCTGATCCAATATGACAGCAGAAGGAAGGGGACACACAGGAAAACTAGCTGAATTTCAGTGTTTTTAAGTCTTTTAATCTGTCAGATTGTTTTCATATGAATCAATAAGTCTTAAGCGTTTCATTCCGTCCTCAAAAGAGGTTTCACGTGTGCCGCCAGGGTGCTCTTTTTTCGTCTGTGTGGCTTGACGCTGGTGGATGGGTTCTCATTGGTTATTTTTGGCTTTGGCGTGTGTGAGAATGTGAGACTTTAGGTTGGTTGACTGCGCAAACTTCTTATTGCAACCGTCGAAAGGGCAGACGTAGGGTCGGTCTCCAGTGTGGATCCGCACGTGTGTGCGCAGGTTGAAGTCCAGAGAAAACCTTTTCCCGCAGCCTTCAAATGTACACTAAAAAAAAACAAAAAAACATGGAGGAGCAAAGGAGTCAGTTTTGCCGCTGATCAGACAGTATGTGACATCATTTTTTTTTTTTATTATTGACTATTCGTTACACCCCCCACCCCCCAAACTGCAATTGTCCAATCACAATCAGCAACAACTGGCCTGTCAAGCTTTAGATTTCCCCACAGGTTGAAGCGGTGTGCATGAGGATGTAGTAACAGCGACACTGCACTTCACAAATTCCAAAGACACATGCGCAAAAGTGTAAGCAATGGACCAGGATTGACATGTTATATTCAAAAATAGGAGCCTGATTCACAAATAGCACATCCACCGTCTAGCATCTCCCCACTGTGTGAAAGTTGGTCTTTGATGCTATCAGAGTTTAGCCAGCTATGTCCTGCTCTTTACTGGATTGGAGTGAAGTTTCCACTTCAGCAACAAATGTTACCTAAAATAATGTTAAGTTTGCCAAACACACATTTGCACACACTGATACACTGCAATACAAGAACAATACTGTTTTCTCTTTCCGTCAGTGTGAGGGATGCTGACTTTTCGCCAGCTTTAGTTTCAATTTTTGAGGACGATATTGTGTATGTAGCCATCAAATACATAATGCATATTATTTTCCATTTTAAGTTACGAGTGAGATGGAAAAATAAAAATGTTTTCAACCAACCCATGAAGCTAACGTTAGCTTCATTAGACAGCTAGCTAGCTACAGCAGTTACTGTAAACTCTGCTAGCCACAGTTGTCATTTCAGCCGGCAAAACTGACGGTTGTTGGCTAACAAGGAAATGCCTCGTTTTTCCTACCTCTGTGTGACATGAAAAAACCATCGTTTCAAAAATAAATAAAAATACAGATGGTTAATCGGCCGACATTGTAAACTGCACATGCGCAAGAACAGAAAGCCTGACAGGTGTAGCAAATGATTAAATGAAAAAGACGAATTTACATGTCAAAAACATGTAAATTTGATTCAAATTTGGCAGTAATTATGGAAAGTAAGTAGTCAGTAAGTGATGATTTTGAACATGAGCGAGCAGTTGCTTATTATTCCATTGTCCTTAGCCTGAATTCGACTTAAAACTGTGATGGGCTTATGTGCTTAAAATGTTAAAATAGTGCACGTGTATCTGTGCGTGGGGGGGAAGTGAGTGGGAAGTTAGTTCTAATACCAACCTGGAAGGGTTTCTCCCCTGTGTGAACAAGTTGGTGACGTTTGAGTTTGGAGCTCTCGACAAATGCCTTGCCGCACTCGGCACAGACGTGCACGCGGGGTCCGTGGGTGTGGAGATGCTTCCTCATGGCCGAGTTATCCCTGAACATCTTTGTGCAGCCCTGGGGGCAAAAACAGAGCAGAGTTGACAAACAGCACAGACAAGCAAATAGTGTAGCAGACTTGTAAACTCGGAAGTGGTGCGCCAAAAAGGTTTTTCGTTTTCTTGTATGTAAATGTCAAGTGTCCCCAGCGTTTTGTTTCGTTTCCTTTAATCACAATTAAAGCCTGCAAAGTGGAGCTGTATCTGTTCTTCCCTGAAAACGTAATGTATTGTTAACAGCTTCACACTCCAATGGCAGAGTGCTCATACATCAAATAACCTTACATTAGCTAAACACGCAAAGTTCAGCTGAGGCTTGATTGTTCTTGTAAGTACATGAAACTCAATACACTTGAGTGCTTTCTTCACTTTATAATAACCTTTGCAGAAATTTTCAATAACCCAGAAAGCAACAATGTAAGACTATCAAACCGAGACTATTAAACAGGAACAACAAACTCTATTCAGCAAAGTAGTGGCATGGTTCATGTGGGGACAACGTCACTCACTTTATGAGGGCAAGCTATCGTCCGGGGCGCATCGTCCTCTTTGACTTTCCTGGGCTTCATCCTGATTTACAAAAAAAAAAAAAAAAAAAAAAAAGGACATGGTTTGGGGTTTAAACAAACAAAAACAGACATGTCGCAAAGCAAAAGCACCCATGTTAAGGTCTAGTCTAGTTGTAATGTTGATTTGATTTAGTTAATCAATAACCAGCGCCAGTAAGAGGTCGTCTGTTACAGTGTAAACATCATCACTTGACATTTTCCCTCTAGATGGAACATGTTTACAAAAAAAATCCAAGCACTCAGCAAAAAGATTCTGTGAACTTACTATGGTGAATAATTACATAATTCCCACTCGCTATGGCCATTCACTGATCTCACCATGAAATAAGCCTGTTTTAGCTTACATTTTATGGGCTATATAAGCAAAATTCCAATAATTATAAAAGTATATCAAAATCTGTAAACAAAACATTTAATATGCATTCTTTTTGCCTGACTCAAGTGAAACAGAATATCTTATGATTGTGTAGAGGGAGAGAGCAATGTTTATCTCACACTACATTTTACCTTAGTGATTTCTTTTTTTCTTTCTTAAAGAATAGTGTTCACCTGCACGTGCGCCCCACCAGGTGAGCTACCCAGGCACCCATCTTTTTTTGCACATTTATCAGAGTTGTGCACAGTTTGTATTTTCTCTGGAAACAGGTGTACATTTGGGAACAAATGATGCAGAGACAACACACAAAACACGCACTCACCTGGCAAACTCGGCCAGTTGTTTGGGGTCTGAGAGGTCGATGCCCGGGATACCACCAGGGGGCAGCTTCTTCCCTGTCATGTACTCAGAGTAGTCTGGAGGGGAGTTCTCCCCGACGATCTGCTCCTCCACCACTGACTCATGGTCAATGTCTTTATTGTCATCTAGGAACACATTACAGAGACTGAACCGATAACACATTGGTGTTTCCCTAGCAACAAGCCTGAGGGAGGGCAAAAACATCTGCAGCTGCCTTGGCCCTTAATGTTATATCAGGAGTCACATTATTGTTGCATAATTACTTTGGCATTACATTAATAAAAAAAAATGACCTATTTCCACATATTATTAACTTACTCCCTACTACTCATAATGTTGCACGTTATTAAAATGTAAAAACCAAACATTTACCAAATGTGATGCTAATGATATAAGTGAGATAAGACAACTAAACATGACAAACGTGCAGAGTAAAAAAAAAAAGAACAATATTTAAGAAATAAAAATGCTTAAAATTCTTTTTTACAATTTAAAGTACGGAAAAAAAATTGGGGCGTATATACTTAATTTATAAAAAGGGTGACATGTACCAAGCAGGCACAAAAATAAATGGCCTCTTTCAATTAAGACGTGCATGTGTAAAAACAAGAAGCTAAACTACTGAATCCTATTTTAAACCAACCAGCAGAGTGCACCAGCTCCAAATAGCTGCTGTGGCCTCTCAAAAACAAAATGAACAGGTCGATTATCAGTAAGGAATACATCAACCACTCACTTCGCTGTGAAATAAGCAATCTCAGAAATAGCTCTTGGTTGTCTTATAGGAGCCCTCTCTCAGTCGTGATGGATTAACACCTGGTCAACATTACATTGCACGCAGTACCATCACTCTGCACAGAGGCAGTAGTTGCCCGATGCAGACGCAAAGCTGTCTAGTGACCCAACGTTACTACCAACAGCAACAACCAGAGCTAACTGCTAAACTATTTACTGATTAAATAGTACCTGCCTTACAATGTCACGCATATTAAACTTTCACAGATTTTACATAATCCTCCGGCGCTACACCAGCTGCAGTTTAGCAGCATGTGCGCCACAGTTTTGCGGCCTGCAGATAACCAAAACCCAGCTGTCTCTATCTCCCTCTAGCACCGCCGCCATCTCTGCCTGGCCGCGACTATCGCCATTTTTTCGAGGCCGCCGCCATACTTACTAGTCTCGGGGAATATGGCGGCGCCCAGCAACACCTAAACATGGCCTCCCTTCAAAACAAAAACATTTCGATATGATACAATATGGTTTTGCATCGAAAACTTGCATTATTTGTCGTTTTTCACGGCGGTGCAACGTACCACTCCAGGAACTAGTCTGGTGCAGCAGGACAACGCCCTGGCAATGAGGCCTCATGCAGCGGCTAACAACGGAACGGACAGACACAGCTGGGCTAACGTTTACTTACCCGATGCCCACATTGTAACAGAAAATTCCCCCTCCAGTGTCTTTATTTGCACCTGCTTCTGTTCCCATTTTCTTCCGCCAGCCTCCGCACCGCTTAAATAGCTCTTTTTGCCCGCTTTCTTGCCACCAGTGCCGCCTCCCCGTTTCATCCGACCTACTGAGCTTTTCCCAGCCACAGTCACCAAAGTCTGTTCGATGTACTCGTCCTCCACCCCCGGAGTCGGTACCGGGATGAGGATCTGGTCCTCGAACCCGCTCCCGCCGTCTGTGTGCAGGTCCGAGTCATCTCCACCGACCACCTCCTCCCGGGTCTGGACCAGGATCACCTCCTGGTGGTGGTGGTGGTGGTGATGGTGGTGGTGGTGGATCGAGTTGGGGTCGTCCGAGACCAGCGGCTGGAGCGCGATCATGGGCTGCCCGTCGTCTTCGTCTTCGTCGTCTTCGTCGTCGTCATCCCCGCCGACCACCGTGGTCTCGATAGTCTCCACTGGTATCGTTTCCACCTCTATCTCGTGGAGCTCCACGATCTCGGCCGGCATCTCCGAGCCGTCTGCCTCAATGTACAGCGTATCTCCGGATGCCATGTTGAAGTCCGCCAGCTTGCTTGTCTCATTCACGCCGTGTTGTGCTCCTTTTTTGACCTCACAAACACACTCACACACCCCCCAGCTTTGCTCCTGCCTCTGTCTGTTGGTTCTCCCTCTTCTCGATAACAACTCTGCACTCCGTCCCAAGGCAGTTCTCGTTGCCACTATGCTCTCCAATACCGAAATATCGCGAGAGTTTGGCGAACCCAGCGATAACTGTGCTGCCGGTGGTTTGTCAAACTTTGTTGAGGTTTCCAAAACCCCTCATCTGAACACATATTTTGGATACATATGATTTAACAAGTAAATGACATAATAAGGTCAATGGAGTGAACATACGATCTAATTGTTATACCGGTATTTTAAGAATTAAAGCTGTAACTATTATTTAACTTGTTGTAGAATTAATCAAATCACAATTGTGTCTAATATGCCCAAAATAGCAAATGTCCACCACAAGTAACCAGATCCCAAAATTATGTGATATGTTGCTTTTTCAGTTTGAATGGGATGAAATGGGAAAGCAAGCTCTATAGGCCTATCAAGCAAACATTGGTAATTTTAACACCACTTTATGATGATATTAGTTGTATTGGTTATACTTTTTTGATAGTCCAGCTCAACTGGAAACCTGCAGACTGTTTTAAAACAAAGAAAAGAGTTCATTAGGATTTTCATCTTTTATTATCAGTTCTGTGACCTCAACGATTCACATGTAAAGCTGTGGAAATGATTACCTAGTGAGAACTTAACCTTCATGTCTCAACCAGTTTACCCAGTGCATGGAAGCAACATAGTATTTAGGTGGCAAATATGCTATAGCTTTAAAAGTATGCTGTTTTCATTAAATGATACCTTTCAACAAGTGGCTGCAGCAAATAGGGCCTAAAAGGAACACACCACACTCCTATGGTGGAATCTATAAATTGGTGTTAATTATGAATCCAATTTTATAACAAACACGTTCATGAATACAAGGTAAATAAATAAATGAATACATAAAAGAACTGTACTACATTCATTGATTATCTGAGTTTATCTTGGAATATATTTAGCAAATCTATTTCCAGTATACTTTTGCATCCATTCTGTGCACTTGAATAACAAAAGGGTTGCACAGAAACAGCTCAGATGTTTCACACTTCTCTGTGCTGCACCAGCTGTAATTTATGGCACTTATTCAATAAGCACATGTTTTTGGGTTAAAAAAGATTTGAGACAAAATCACAAGACAGGCATCAAAATAGCACCCAAACAAACACAAAAGGAAAGAGACAGCCTCATTTATCCAAATCATTGTTCACAGTTTTATTTTAATTCATTTTAAACTTAGTGCGGTTTCATTTTTTCATTGTCAAACCAGGAAGCACTTTGTCATAAAAGGAGAGAATAAAATGAACAATACTTCACCATATCCTTGCAGCCAATAAACATTTTATTAACAACATGATCACAAATACTCTGGTGTATTATTTTTTTTGTTTTTTTTTTGTTTATAAGATTGCAATATCCAAAGAAGTTTATTTCACCCTCGTTTTCAGGTCAGAGCCTGTTTTTTTTTTCTGCCGTGGTTCCACACACAGCTGTGTTGGAGAAAAGGATAAAAAATAAAAACTTAAAAAAGAATGTTCCAGGTTAGATGATAAGAATTCTGTTTGGATATGCTTGCAACTGTATGTAAAACAAAAACAAATGAAAACAAACAATATAAAATACAAAAGGCTGACATAAACTGATGTGCAATTATAATTACCAACATTATCATTACTATCATATTCTCATGATCATTTTCCTCATTATTACCATTGTACTCACTACACTACTACAACTTATATCAACATTACATTGACAATCGTAAAAATGATAGTAACAATAATGAAAATGATAGTAATAATAGCCTTATAATAATAATAATAATAATAATAATATAAAGTTTAAAACAAACTTGTGAAAAAAGCAAAACAATACCAACAAAATCACTGGAATTTTATCCATTCTCCTTTAGGCGGAGGACAGAGGGGCGAACTGGGCAAACAAACAGACAGAAAATGTGAGGAAATCAGAGGAATCAGTGCGAGAGTGTGCCCCATTCACGTCCAGACAAACAAACCAAACGTTACACAGACATGTGTGAGGTGTTACAGCAACGCTGCAGCGATGCTTCAACACGACAGCTGAACAGGATGAGTAGATGTCACAGTTTGGGCCTTCATTCCTGACTTCTCTTACTCCTCCTCTTCCTCCCTCCTGCTCAGGGCCACAGCAGCTGCTGTATGGGCAATGGTTCAAAAAGGTGGTTCATGTCGGGGAGTGGCTCTGAAAGATTATGTCGTGCTAATTCGACTGAGTTCATGTCTAATGGCTGTAGGCAAAGGAGAGAAAACATAGGAACAACGTTAGGTTGATAATACCCTGTTAACAACCCTCATAACACGATACTCTGTCTCCATTGTCCTTAGTGGGGACCTGAAGTGACAAGTTAAAGGGGCACTCCCCTGATTTTACATATACTGTATGAAGTTCAGTTTAGTTATCACGAGCAGAACTACACATCCTGTGAAAACAGTTATATAATGCCTTCTGTAGTTTTGGAGAAACATTTCCAAAGTTTAAAAACAATACTCTGATTATGTCATAGTGATGTCATCAGGGTTATCTGGAATTGGGCTTGAGGCTTAAAAATGTTATAGAAAGCCTGCATTATAAACTTGTATGAAAGGCAGGGTTTAGGGTTCCTCTGTTGTGGCATATAATAATATGAATAATAAAATATAATATAAAAATAATAATGCCACAAATATATGGTGTGCCCCTTTAAAGAAATCATGAAGAACATGGGGCAACTTCAGGAATAGATGTGTCATGAGTAAACCAATAAACCAAGAAAAAAAGAGAAAATAATGCATTCATTTTTTTAAAATGTAATGCAATTGACCCTTTCAATGATATAGACTGCAATGTAATAAACATTCCTATAACATGAGTTGTTTGCATATTTTAACCAATGACTAATAATGCGACTACACAAAGTATTCACATTTTTCTTAGTATGTGAGTTATTATAAGTCATATTATTACATTATTTTTCAAAATATGGTATTTCTTTTCAATTTCAATATCTATAGGTTTAATATATATGTGTTACACTATGTAATATTTACTCAATTTTAAGGATTTCTTTGTAATGTATTATCATTTTTGCCACAGTATTTTGTGTCAAGTTCTATAATGTAATATTTATGCAGTCATCAGAACACATTATTAAATATTTAAGTAATAATACTATTGTAATAAGCCAAGGTATTCTCATTGTATTGTTGCTTGTGTATGTGTCGTAAGCTTTGATGTATAAAGTTTCCATGTTTAGGTTTCTGTGACTTTAGTGCAACCTAGTGGTGAAAACTCTACATAACTACCCAACTCCCACCATCCCACTGGTTACATTTCCAATTAAATATTCATTAACATAAATTAGGAGAGAGTTAGGAGAGAGACAGTGTTCCTAAATGTTGATTCATTGCCCCTCTTTAGTGTTCCAAGAGAAAAATAAACATACCATCAATGATTTCCTCCTTCACTTTGTGCAATTCACGAAACACCTCTTCCAAGATTTCCTAACCAAGCGCAAACAAATAGATAAGTGTTTATAATCCATCACACATTTATTTACTGTAGAAACATTTGTACCCAGGAAGCAGATGTTTACAGCTAAAGGCTAAACCAAATGAACTTTTGGAAAACAAATGATTTCTTGAACAATCAAGTGGTCTGACTTTGAGTACGTTTGCAGTCATTACGGTGTGTTTTCTTTACCTGTTTCATTCTATCAAGGTCTAACGAGTCTGCGTCACTGCTACCCCCACCGGGTCGTACCCTGCATGATAAACAAAAATCATTCTCTGTCAGATTCACTGCTGTTGTTCTGCCTCACAGACATATCCAATGAGCTGTGATGCTTCCAGCTCTCACCTTGAAACCATTGACCTGTCTGCAGAGTTAGCTCGGTCCCAAGGCTTCTTTGCACCATCTAGACATCAGGAACAGAGTCAGACAGAAAAAAAAAACAGGCGGGACATTTCCACATAGTAGATATGATGTATTCTTCTCTGTATGTTTTCTATTGCCTTGAGTCTTCTAGTCTATCAGGCTTTCACAGAAATAATTGCATATAATTTTTAAGGAAACTTTAATTACATCAAAAGGCATCATAACTTATAAACTTTAATTACAACCACCCAGCACACACTGTAGGCAGACATACAGTACATAGATAGATACATATTAGTCCCAGCCTACTGTAAAACAAGAAGTAAGAAAAGCCTCTGTCTTTCACTGTCAGTCAGATGTGTTTCTCTGTGTATGCTGTATGTTTACTTTTCAACATGACCTGCTGAGACGATAAGAGATGCCCAAACCATAGAAAATACACCATCTTTTTGTGTAACATTGTTTACTGTGCTCAGTTTTCCCCACCTGTGGCATTCTGTCCACTCCGAGTGCTGGGTGACGGAGAATTTGGGTCATCCTGAAGAAAGACACAAGGATTAATGAGCATCACTACACCCTCTATCATCATCATCATCATCATCATCATCATCATCATCATCATACTCATCATGGACACTGTCATTTATTAATACACATTGACAGTACAGGTTTCTTTTTTCTGATTTTCTTTGTTTGTAATTTGTTCCTCATTGCAGTAATCAATGTTTTTATCTCAATGCAATTGAAAATTACCATACATCAACGTTACAACGATCATTATCATGCTCATCTAAACACCACCAACACGATCATGATCCCTGCCTCAATCAACATCATTATTATCTTTGTAAATCACAGGGAGAACACCAGCTTCATGAAAACAAACATCAACATCACTGTTTTCCATTCACTCACATTTTGGCTGTCCTCGGGCCTCTCTGAGGCTAATTTCCTTCTGGGGGAAAGAAGAAGCCTCAAGTGAGAACAGGGCATTTCATCCAATGTCAATAGTGTAATAATAATAATAATAATAATAATAATAATAAACCGTGCATTGATTAAAGACTTTAGTGACCAATGACATCTAACGTGGCTGCAAGATGTTGATGCAAAATGGTTTTCTCAACTCATTGCTCTGACCTTCGCGCCAACAGAGCGTTCATCTCCTCCATCAGTCCTCCGCTTCCTCCACTTGTTCGGTTGGCTTCGTTTTTGCCGCTTGGAGAGCTGTCGTCTTGGGGCTGGGGAGAGGAGAGTC
Source organism: Sander lucioperca (assembly GCF_008315115.2). Lineage (NCBI taxonomy): Eukaryota > Metazoa > Chordata > Actinopteri > Perciformes > Percidae > Sander > Sander lucioperca. The sequence continues at coordinate 24,348,740 of NC_050191.1, read as the reverse complement.
CAAAGTTACTTGTTACTCTCCGGGCAGTAAACTTTGGATTAATAAAGTCTATCTTATTTTATCTTATCTTATCTTAAGTATGTCAGTCAGGTTTGGTGGAGATTACCCAGTTATATCCTGCCTGACTTAAAGAAGTTTGACATAAAAGTCACAAAAATAAACTGGTGTCTCACTCTTTGAACGCGGCGCAGTTTGGCTCCAGCGATCATAGCGGCGAGACCCGTATGGGCGGGGGGTTCATCCCCGTGACTCCCTCCACCCATGGGAAGTGGTGGTGGGAGTGGAGGTGGGGGTGCCCCTGCTGAAGGTGGTGGAGGTCCCGGCGGTGGTGGAGGGGGAGGAGGGCCACCCATGTTCATTGGGGGAGGTATTACTGGGGGGGCCACAGAGAGCACAGCAGGGTGGCCTTGGAAAGGAGAACCTGGAGGGAAAGTGTGACATGTGAAGATGGAGAAGACTCCATCTGTCTATATGTACCTGCTCTGATAACTGTGTGAGTATTTGAGTTCAAATGCATTTTATCATGAAAACATATTTTCATTGTTAACGATACAAAGATTTTTACTATGTACACTTCAGATGACATGTGCTCTTTAATGTGAGTACCTGAGTTGGACGTCCGTCGCTCCCGCTCCAATTGTGCCTGCATCTGCTGCTGCTGCTCCATCATCTGCCTAAAGGGACATGTAGGAAACACGGCCTGTCACTTAATATCACAAATGTTACGTCTTATCTGTAATTCTGACATTTTACTATCCTACAGGAACAGTGCAGCTAACCATCTCACAGCAGCAGCCGGAGAAAAGTCCTTCTGCTTTAAAGCTGCGATAGGAAACTTCAAACAAGCTCCCGAGGAGGTCTGAGTACGATTCACTTCAGAGGGATCTGGGTTCTTTTGGGTTGTTCACATATGCACAAAGAATGCTGACTAATCGTGCCGAGTTCATTATCTTGCTCATTAGTGGCTAAATGCTAATATATATAATCACCAGCTAGACCCTAAATTTGTCTGTCTGTTGTTTGGTGCTAGGCAGGTAGCGTTAAGTGAGCTTTTCTGCTGAAACAGCTGTTGGAAACAAGGTTGAGGAAAGTGGTTACACCAAAGAAAAACATTAAAGTTGCAGGTTGTAAAACCAAAACAATGACAGATGCTAAAACGCTACGTAGAACTGAGGGGAACTGCAGAGTCAGGTCCTAATTGTCTATGGGACAATGGGACTATGGGACTTAACACTACGCACATTACACATATATTTATTCCATTCTTAATAAGAAATAGTGATTAGTTCAGCTTTAAAATCTTAAAGGCATACTATGTAACTTTTCCGTCTGCGGTCCCCCTACAGGTTGTCTCATTGTAACTGAGCTGTAGTTCCAATGAGGCAACCTGTAGGGGGACCGAAGAGGGAAAAGTTACATAGTATGCCTTTAAAAACATGATGCAAAAAATATTTTACCCAACGTAATAAGGGATGCATTTTTTTTCAAATCCCACTGTAAAACAAAGTTGAATAAAATTAAAACAACTAACTAACTAACTACAAAGTGAGTACACTCCTTTCAAGTTTAGGTCCTCAGTGACCAGAAATGATGACATATGGAAAAATCGGTAATCCATTCAAACTTCTTTGTCTTGGAGTTGCTCAAGTTGCCACTAAAGTTGCTGCTTTTAAGTGAAACACTTTAATGTTTTCATAGTCTCGCATTGCCAGGCGTATCTCCACAGCGCTGTGTCAGCACTGGAGTATGGTCTGGCTACACCGCTTATCTATTCTGGTATAGGGGGAAATCAATCAAAAACCAATCACAACCACCCCAGGCGGCGAAGGTGCCCTTGCAAAATAGATAGCGGAGATAGAGGAAGGGGAGGGACAAGCGGCATGATGACAGGCTTTATCCCAACACTGTACTACTACTTGAAAGCCAGACTAGTGTTTCTATGACTCCACTATTTTGTGAAAAATTGCATTTATATGTTGGCAGATGGGATGACTTTCTCTGTTGCTGTCATCATACTGAAAGCAGCTTTGATTTGTGTAGCATGTAGACTTTAACATGACTTGTCATCTACTTGTCTACACAGTTCAAGTAACTTTTTGGCGTTTGCGGCACAGTTTCCCCATGGAGCATGAAATAAACTTCCTTCCACATCTCCACTCTCCACCTTTTAACCACCACCCCTCCCAACTCCCATCAAACCCTCCCCATCTTTCCTCACATCTCTGTCTCTGATGTGAGAAGCATATGTATGTCACGACTCAGGAGAGAGAGAGAGAGAGAGAGAGAGAGAGAGAGAGAGAGAGAGAGAGAGAGAGAGAGAGAGAGAGAGAGAAAGGAGACAGCTCATGGAGAGGAAGTGGAATTTTCAGCTGTGTCTTGGAGAGGAGAAGTGCTGAGCCAGCAACCTTCTCGACGTGACAGCAGCGCACGCAACGGGTGCAGAGCTGCTGAGCAATACTGCCCCGCTACCGCTGGAGAGAGAGCTCAGTCAAATTAATTTGCATCCCCTGACACACACACGTGTGTGCACACACAAACTCCGAAACCCACACGCATAAGCACATAATCTGCCCTCACAATCAGAGACATAATCCTTTGTGCCAAAGGTTCAGTTAAGCAGACATGGGATCAGAGAGAGCCGTAACTCCCATCATATTTGTTCTCTTAAGCCCTGGCATTTGGAATTTGGATGAACCAATAGGCAGAACCAAAATAGGTTTAAAAACAGCAACAAAGACCTAGTTGTGCCTGAGTCTGTTTCTGAGGGGGAGAGAGGAATCATAGCCACAGTGTAAGAAATTCAGGCCGCTTAGTAAACCATGGAAACTGCCTCAAGCATCATTTCCAATACTACTCATCCATTATTCTGGATTATTCAGTCTGCCACTATGATTCAGAAAAAAGAACATCTTGTGTTTTAGCGTTTTGAAAGATTGCTGTCTTTATCTGACTGTTAGCCATAGAAGTTGCTGTGAGGCAGACAGAGGGCTGAAAGAGAATAGGAATAAAAGTCATTAAGGGCAGCTGTCTGCGTATCTCAGTTGCTAGAGTTCATATTCTCATTCTGCGTGACGGGTTGTTAGACACATAGGGCTGCACTCACTACCATAATTCCAACGACTATACTCATTTGGACTGAGTTCACTGAAAGTTCATCCACTGGTTTGGAGATAATTCAGTTAAATGTTCTGAACAAGCCATCCTACCTGCACTAATATACAACAAGTCCCACCAGTAAACATTTTGGAAGCAGGCAATGAATGTCACATCACTGGTGGGAAGCTCTAAACATAGCTGAGAATCTTTCATCTTTTTCAAAAATCCAGTCTTTTGGAGTGCCACTGTGCTCCTGCATGTGCTCCTCTCAGCCAACTTCTTGTTATGAGCGATGAACACAGTTTTGGTTATTTCACATGAGACATTTTCTGTAGGCTATTTTTGTTTTTGTCTGTGCTCTTCTCACTGGTTTGAAATGGACGTGGCTTTGTTGAAAAAAAGTGATGTCACATAGTTCCATCCAATCAGAGTTTAGCAACATTTTAATCAAAAAACGGATTGTGGGGTTGTTTGCTATGTGGCCAGGCTACTGTCAATCAAATCTGATCAAATCAAACCCCCCCTGTCCTGAAGCACATTAGCTTAATAAATAATCACTATGAACATTTTACAAACTTTGATGTTGAACATCATGATGCTAAGTTAGCCAATATTTAAAGGTGCTACAATCAGCATTTTTTATGATAACAATGGATCAAATGACTTTGCTAAAAGGGTCGCTAGTAGTGACATAATTATCCCCGGACTGTTCTACGGAGTATTTTAGCTTCTTTCAGCTCATTGTTTTAGTTTTACAGTTCACAACCTTACTGTTTTGGTTCACTCTTACCACTCTCAATGTGTCATTTTCAGTGGCAGAAAGCTGATTAGAGAAAAAAGCTCTAAAAGCCCAATGTACCCTACCTGCCCAGCAACAAACAGCAGACAAGCCAAGTTAGCGACTAGCTGGTGGACATAGCGAGCATTTAGCTGCTAAAGAGCCAGATACTTCCTTCAGAAGTTGATGGAGACCAAAAACAAAGCTAAAAAGAGAGTGACTATTGGACTTCACCAGGTAAATACAAACACAGCTTCAAATAAATGCTAATGTTGCTCCGTATCTGCTGGATGTGTAAATTACTAGCGACTAACTAACAAGTTCACCATATCATTGTTGTGTTTACAGCTTGTTGTGTCCAAAAATCAGTTAATAGAAGTTAATGTTACAGAGAAGTACTTCAGATTTAAAGCCAAGTTTAAATATTTTTTAAATATTGTTAAACCATTGCACAGTTTTCAATTCAGAAACTTTACCTCGCTCTCTGAACTTCCATCTCATCTGAAGTTGGTCCATTCTGGGCTTGGCGCTGGACAGCTGGACCTAAAGACGCAAATGAGAGCAGGGAGAAAGAAAAAGAAACTCAGATAAAGGGAAGTTGACCTTTATAATCCGTTACGAGCAGTGTAATGTTAATTGAAATTAGTGCCAGACAAGACAATTAACCACCAAATGACAGGGAATGAAACAGCAGTTAATCATGATGTCCTCTTTCTTCTGTAATGACTGAGTAATGTGCAATGAAAAGCATATTAATCCCTCACTCTAGGTAAATGAACGTTAAGTGATTCATCCACTTTACTTGTACAGTTGGAGATAAGCAGAACATAATACAAAGTGTGTGTGTGTGTGTGTGTGTGTGTGTGTGTGTGCGCACATAAGAGAGAGCTGCTTGGCCCTGCTGCTCATGTGCTGTTTACTATTGTTACCCACTATGTGCTATTAGGGATACATGATGCTCCATTTAATTCTCAATACTATCTGAGAACAATATACCCATCTCACACACACACACACACACACACACACACACACACACACACACACACACACACACACACACACACACACACACACACACAAGCACACACAGAAGTCAGGCAGAGACCCATGAGTATTATTCTGTGATGAAATGCAACTTGCCAGTGGGTTAAGTGTTATGAAAAGTAAAACCAGAGCGATGTCTGGAGTGTGTTTGAGCTGCTCTCTCATGCAGTTGGCCCTAAATTAAGAACAGAGGAAATTTTGTCGCCTGCGGTTGCCGAGTCATTGACAAAACACACTGCGGTTTCTGTAACATCTACTCTTGGGGTCAAAGTTCACAGACAAGAGAGATTTTGAGCATTTGTTCACATACCCTTTAGATAAAAAAAAAAAATTAAACTTAAAAATATACTATAAAAGCTCAAAAATGGTTCATCCCTGCTTCTCTCATCAAAATCAGCTTGAAAAATGTTGTGTTACAAGACATGAAGTCAGTTTATGACTGGAAAAGGCTCAATATCAAACATTTGTGACTCTTTCTAGTAGCTCCCTCTCTTGCTTATGATGTGAGCTACAAGGCACTTGGATGTAATCCGTTTAACACCGTAAGTGAGATCTGCAGATGGAGAGCCAGATAGAGAATGTAATTAATTGAAGACATGATAAGATGAGGACAAAAGGACGTCAACTCGAGGATTACAATCAAATCTGAGTGAATCATCAGTTTTCAATGAAACCTTTCTCATCACTGAACTCCCCTGGCACAATATTAATCTTCATTGTTCCTCCTGAGAATAACTTTAGCACCGGCCTATTTTTAAAATTGAGAAATGGGATGAAGTCTTTTTTAAGTTATGGGAGGAGAGGACAAACGTTGCGGTGTAAGGACTTTTATTTTGTTGATTTATGATTTCTTGTTGTCGATGTGTACAAAAAAACCCATAAACAATAGTGCCCCTCATTTGGGTTGCTTCCAAAGACCCTGACCCCGTCTTTCTAATTAACAGTGTCCCTAACAGTTTCACAGCTCTACACAGTCAGGCCCTTTTCAGGGTCAATACTCACTGACGATCTTCTCCACTGCTCACATATTCTAATGGAAGTGACTCTTGGCGAGCCGATAGTGCTGATGGCCGCCATTGATCAAATAACAGAAACCCCAAAATAACACAGGACGACAAAAGACCTGACTCACTCCTACTATCAGGTACCTCATCCCATATATATATATATATATATATATATATATATACATACACACACACACACACACACACACACACACACAAATTACAACTTTGTTTCACTCAGGGCCTACTGTAATGCTTTTTGGATTAATCTATATAATAATTCATGTCTTTTATTTTTTTTAAATCAGGACTGAAACAGCATAACATTTTCTAAACTTTACTTTAAGAGATGTCCCCATTAACAACCACATACAATGGGTTGTTTCTTGGGTCTGGAGTCTCTGCTGGTTGCCTGGCAACCTCATTGTGATTACAAGAGTCTCACTGTAATAGTAATCTTAATAATAGTACATGTAAAGCTACACTTTTTTACACTTAAGGTGCGTGTGGAGCCAGCCTAGATGCTTCCAGTCTTTGTGCTAAGCTAAGCTAACTGTCTCCTAGCTTTAGCTTCATATTTAACAGACAGACATAAGAGTGGCATTGCACTTTTCATCTGTTGCATTTGAAATGGTATTTCTGCTTGATAAATTACTCATTCCTGGTGATCAATTAACTGACAAATTGTTGCAGAAGTGAACTAATGTCCACACAAATACAGTTCAACATCAACTACAGGATTCAACACTGGTGTTGCTCTAACACAAGACCAAGGTCCAACTGTTGCTTATGTTGCATTGTTGCTTCACCAGTGAGAGAACTGTTTACATGTATTCTTTTTTGAGTCAGGAAATTCACTTTTACTCAACTAGTGTCTGTTATTACAGTTGAAATCACTTCTATTACAGAATGAATGCTGTTGTCTAAATAAGAATAAGAAATGTTGTGCCCTTTATTTTTTCATCTAAAATAAAGCTCTGAACTCTCTCCTCTTAGTCTTTTGAAAGCCATAAAGAACAGAGAAGCAATGCTCTTTCTACTCTGGTGGCTCAATAACTTTAAAATGGGCCCGTTCTTACTTTTACTCAAGTTTTTAAACATTTTAACACAAAATGCTTTTAGAACACTGTAGCAATAATACAGGACAGAAAAAGGAAAAGTTGATTTACATCATTTGTCTTTGGCCTCCCCTATGAAGTTATAATACCGGCTGACGGCAACAATGAGTCACACACTTGTAGCAATGGACACCACAACCTTTATATGATATGAACACAAACACACAAACTTGAAATACGAATTGCCATACAGAAGTTCAGACACACAGAGCTTTAGTACATACATGACATGCTGAAGAAGAGGAACCGGCTGTAGCAGACACAGAGGCACTGACAGACCCACTCCCCGCTGACCATCTCTCGCCTTTAGATGCCCTTCCTCCCCCTCCATCACCTACATCTATCTCTCTCTCCTCACCTGCCTGCCTTTCTCCCCTCCTCCCATCCCAGCCACAGTATCATCTGTCATCTTCTTGTAACCCACACCTCCAGGCAGCAGCAGCAGCGCAGCGAGCATCTCTGGTTAAGGTTTCAAAAGGTCGGGTTTGTCTGTAGGCTGCGCTGCCTAATGCCACTCACACACACACAAATATTACAGCGAGCTGATCAACATGCATCTCTGCTTCAGAATGAGCCTTGTACATACAGATCGTCCAATGAGATATAAAAAATCTTAATCTTTAGTTTCTTTTTCTTCTTTCTAAATTGCTAAAACACAAATATATGTCTTAAAATTGGCTACTTAACCTCATTTACAGCCAAAACTGTCCTTATATTCAATGAAAGATGTGAAATACAAAACAGAGAGCTATTCTTTACCTTTGTAAAGCTGTTATCAGCACTTATTTTGGTATATTTACTTGATTAATGACTTAATGAAAAAAATCTGCTCATTATTTCAGCCCTGGAGCAGAATTAACCCTTACCTCTGATCTTTTCACACTTACTGTACAGGTGACAGCATAGAAATAAAATATTTCTATGGGTGACAGAAAGTGTCTTTCTGACTAACTCAGTATGGAAATAGACATGGCAAAAGGTTAGGTTTTGACCTTCTTACCACTAGAGGGGGCAGGCATACCTGTTTTGAGTGGAGGGAATCACACAACATTTTGATCTTTGCTTTACAAGGTGTGAATGTGTCTTATAAAATCACTTTGAGCACACAGATGTGCTAAAAATCTGATGAGCGACAAAAACATGCATTAATTGCCTCTATCTCTCTCTCTTACTCAAACATACACGCACACACACACACATGGCTATGAAAGTTGCTATTCATGTGTTTTCTGCAGTGTGTGTGTGTGTGTGTGTGTGTGTGTGTGTGTGTGTGTGTGTGTGTGTGTGTGTGCGAGCTTGGGCTATCAGTCTGTCTATCTGTCAAGTGTGTGTATCCTCCTCTTGTGTATTTGTGCACTTGTGTTTGGCTGCCGTCACTCGAGCCTCTTTGTTCCCCATCCCATGTTATTAGGCAGATGAAAAGATCTGCTCTCTAGCACGGGACCCAAGGGAGGGCTTCTCAATGACTCATTAAATTAAGAAGCTAGAGGGGACTGCAGGGGGAGACACACTGCTGCTGCTGCACGAGTAATGACTGGCAAGCTGTGATACGCACTCTGTCTCTCCGTCTTTCATTCTATCACTCCCCAATTTATATTTATCTGTCTTGCTTTTCCATAACCTCATATGTATACACACGAATTATAAGATTGCCTGTCGTTTGTGTGCATTGACCACTGCAAGAAGTCTTTAAATAGACTTTTTTTCTACACATTTCGACTTGTAGCAGGAAAAACACAGGTGGAACTAATAACATTAACGATGGCTCGTTACTGATGTGTCCCAGGAAGCCATACCAGTGAGCAGCATACACAACGTAACACAGCCATTATTAATGCTATTAATTACACCTGTGTTTTTTTTTTTTTTTTTTTTAAAAAAAAGCAGATTAAAGAATGTAGATACATGTGATTGGTTCAGCATCTGGATTCAGTTATCATTTACTGAGGATGCCGTGTCATGACTTAATTTCCCAGTAGAGGGGACTCTTACTTCTCTTATTTGATATCTCCTCGCTCCTTGGTTGAACTGGAAGTTGTTCTGGCCCTCCTTCGTGAAGGCTGCCTCAAAGCTCTTATTCCTGCCCCCGAGGATCAAGGATCAAGGATCGAGGATCGAGGAGGGATCGAGGAGGAGCTATGACCGAGGATACACAAGAGCAGCCTTCCCGGAAGCCCGGCAGCTGAAAGCCGTTGCTAACTCTACCCATACAGCTGACAAATTAACAGACCTTTCAGAGGAAAGGACGTCTCATCCTTCTAAAACACATTTCCTCATTTTCTCTCTCCTTGCATGATTTCCTCCATCTCTCCCTTTCTTCCTCGGTGGGACGGACTAAGACGCGAGGAAGGGAACCAGGTGGAGGAGCCGAGGATGCAATTTAAGGGAAGTGTGATTCAGCCTAGGTGTTAAAATGAACACTTTAAAGGCCCTACATACGTATGCTGTGTTCCAGGCAACCCGTAACCCGTGTTTTCACAACCTTCTACACGTGAAAGTGCCCTGGAACGGCAGTCAAACCCATAACTTACTATCCTTACTAACATCAACGTTAGGTAGCCGCTAGCTAACGTTAACGTTAGGTAGCCTAACCTGAACCCTGCCAACGGCACAATGTTTAGCTAGCCAGCTTTGACGGTGTGCCAAATGTCATTATTTTTATCATCAGACGCACAAATCTGCTGTACATACACGTAACTAAACCGACTTGGCAGAGCTTGGCTTGCTGACACAAAGATCATCAGACCAGAGCCGCAAAAGGGTTTGTCGTGACTTTGCCTGGAATGCTACCAAGTCGTGAGTCGCGACTTGAAGTCATAACTTACGGGCTAAAAACTGTGTCTGGAACGCAGCAGTAGTTCACCCACACAGGTGTGTCACTTATTTTTCTTGATTAGACTCCTTGTGGGGGCATGTAAAGACTGGGCTTGACTGACATCTCTCTAACCATCCGGCGAGTTTTGGAGGGAAAAGCGACCAATTTATCATTATTATTGGTTGGTGAAGTTTAATGTAATCCCAGCATAGTTTCGCCCCACTTTAACTGAAGCAGAGGTCTAATCAGACTGATAAAGTGAAAACACCTGTGTGGGTTTGCAGAGTCTTTAGAGTGTAATATATCACATACTAATAACTGAGTTGATGGTACAGTAGATCACAGTTGTAGAAGGCCGGCTGAGCTTTCATGTGTGCACTGCTCTTCCTCCTGTAAACATTAGTATGAGTAGTTTTGCCACCGACTGTTTGTTTCAGTAACACACACTTAAAGTACAATCTTAATTTTATCGACAAAGATGTATAACCTCAATTGCTTTGTGTTATTACTAGAATATGATTTTCAAAAATCTATTTGGTGATGACAAACTTAAAACAGATGCCCCGCATGGCAGAGGGAGTTAGGAAACTGTTAGCTAGAGTGTGAGACAAGTTGTGGGACATCACACCAACATTCTTAATCACTGTGAGTCCATCAATGGCTTCCTGCTGCACTCTGAATTTCTTATGCATTATTGATATGCACAATATTAATATTTGGCTGGCTTTACAGACTACTGCACCTACAATATAAGTGTGGTGTGATACAGGCCAATTCATCTGCACACAAAATAACCATCGAGATAATGACAAGTATTTAATCTGCTGACATGAACTTTTCCCAAGCTGTGTTTGCCATGGTTGGTCACACAAGTTAAATCTGCTTTTTGAGTTGGGCACATGTGAGCATTACAAGCCTATACATTCAATCTGATTTTCTAGATGGGAAGCTGAGCATCAGGTAGGTAATACATGTATGACCTCTTCCTAAAATAAGGAAACCATCCATAATAGGCTCCTTAAAGGAACAGTTCACCAAAAAAAATAAAAATACATATTTGTCCTTTTACCTGTAGTGCCTTTTATATTATATGTATTCATTATAAGTCCAGATTGTTCTGGTGTGATTTGCCCAGTGTTGGAGACATCGTCTGTAGAGATGTCTGCTTTTTCTCCAATATAATGGAACTAGATGGCTTGTGGTGCTCAAAGCACCAAAAATACATTTGAAAAACTCACGCTGTCATGACCACGACCCTCTCATCCAATAATACGCTTCCTTCTGCGCGGTGATGCGATTGGCGGTAGTTGGGGAGAAAAAAAATGTTTCCTACATGAAACTGCTCACAACTAGGTCTGTGGGTTATCTTAAGTAACCGGGTCATGATTTCTGGAAAGAGACATTGCTGTTAAGTGCCATCTAGTTCCATTATATTGGAGAGAAGGCAGACATCTCTACGGCCATTAACTCCAACACTGGGCAACTCACACCAAAACAATCTAGAGTGAAAAATAACACTACAGGTAAAAGGAAAAATAGATATTTTTGATTTTGTGGGTGAACTGTCCCTTTTAGCTTATTCAATGTGTGCTCACTTGTGTACAAACTGTTGTTGTGATACACTGAAGGGAAACACACCTCCATCCTGAGCGCTGAGGACGTTAAGAGCAAAGAGCATGGCGTTGGAGAAGGTTGTGGCCTCCTCCTTGCTGGCGAAGTTGAGGCCATAGACCTGCCTGGCGTCCCGCCACTGGTGGAAGGTCGGGGTGGCCTGGTTGTACTTGAGGCCCTTCACTATGGAGTAGTTGATAACCACCTGTGAGCGAGGAGGAAGAGGTGTAGTAGGAGTGTGTTATCAAAGAAACACTGCAAACACTTTGACCAACATAAGCTGCTACTATTTTCTCCCAAATTAAACTTTCCTTTAGTGACAACAGCTATTTTGTCTTTACTTCAGAAGAAAACTCACAACCACAATCCAAATTAGCCTGAATGCTCTGCATGTTGCAATCCTCCCACAGCACGATGCATTCTCTCTCTCTCTCTCTCTCTCTCTCTCTCTCTCTTTTTCTCTCGCTCTCTAGTGACTAAATGGCTGAAATTAACTCCACATCGGTATGTCGTCATCTCCTGTGCGTTACCTGCTGGTCCTGCAGTTTGACGCCCACCACTCTGAAGGTGTTGTTGGCAGTGTTATGGTAGATGTTGATGCGGCTGAATCCCTGCTGTCCAGGCTTGATAGGCACCCACTTCTTACTGGTGTCATCGTAGACCATGACCGAGGCCCGCGCCTGGCAGATACTCTGCTCACTGGGAGTGAAAGAGAAAGACAGAGATGAGGGCCAGTTAATTATGTGCAGAAATTATCAGTTCAACAGTGAATCAATGTTCACTTAAGAAACAATTGATTTAAGGAAAAATCCACCCGCGGCCATTCTTAAGCTATGTGATATCATCACTTATTAAATGTTCACCATATTCCACGAGTTACTGACTTCTTGATGTGCCCTTTTTTATCAACCTGCCACATCTTTCTTAAAGTCAGTTTGCAATTTACACCTCAGAGAAGAGTGGGCATTTACAGTAGCTGCATGTTATGTGTATTAGAAAGCATCAGTGACATGACTTGTGGCTGCATTTATAAGGTTACTGTTTATAGAGAACTATTATTATGGTATTCCTTCTGTGATGAATATCACATTCTGTGATTTTTTTTTATGTCAGTGCAATATTATGATTGTTTCAGACAGCTGAACATTTTTGTGATGTAACTTTGTCTGAATTTGAGATACAGATGGATACTTGTATTAACATCCTATGTTTATGTCAGGTACAGGTTCCGTAAAGGAAAAAAGCCAAAAGTGCTGCAACACATACAGCAACAACTAAACCCCTGTTTCCCAAACTGGGGGTCGGGATACATCTGACAAGTCACAAGAAAATAAAAACAATAGCATATCTGAAAAAAATATTAAATTAATTAAAAAATATTAGTTTTTTTTAACTTTTGTTTATTGTACGAGTGGACAATTTTACTATTATTATTCAAATAAAACAATCTCAGTAGAAAGAATCAATCTTGATCTTGTTGAAGTGGTCACATCTTCTTACACCTGAAAAAGGGGGTCCCCAGAAAACACAGGAGCTATAGAGGTTTAAAAGGATTTGTTAAAGGGGGATAAGATAGACACTAGTTTAGATGAGTAGTTTAGATACTAGTTCAGACGAGTCTTAAAAAAAAAGAAATGTTGCCTGCTCAGTCTAATAAAGTTCAGTATAATCCAGTGTGGACATACTCTCTGCTTTTTGTCTGAATTTGGGCAGTTTTGTACATGAAATAGAAAGTATACCAGTCAACAAAACAGAATAGAAAAACAAGGTTGGTCATCATTTTAAAAAGTGTTTTAGGGTTAAATATTCCTTTAACAGTAGTGACTGCTGGGTATTTGTCTGAGGATGTAAGTGAGATCATTACAGTGAACAAGGCAACAACTCAGTCTCCTAATCCTGTGTTACACTAATAGTCTAATCCAAATGTAATCAAGCGCTTGTCAAGCATCTGTTGATGTCCTTAGTGAGAGGCAATCGTAATGTTTGTGTGTGTGTGTGTGTGTGTGTGTGTGTGTGTGTGTGTGTATAGCCTCCAGTGTTGAGTCTGCCTGCTCTCCCATCTGACTGTGTTCATCACAGCCCACTGACACTCCTTCTCTCTACACTTTCTCTCATTGTAACACACACACACACACACACACACACACACACACACACACACACAGAAAGAGACTTCAGTACGAGACCGGTGTTTCATGACCTTCTCCATGTGTATTTTTACAATGCATGCCAGAAAAAAAGGCTTGTGCTGCAGTGTGCTACAGAGTGGAGAGGAAAGAGAAAAAGAGAAGATCAAGGTGGAAAAACACAGGGAAGGAATGAAAAAAAACAGTTTTTGACTTGCAAATGAGATTAACAAGAAGAGTCCCATCTGTGTCTTTGCCTCTTTGCCAAGCCAAAATTAGTGGATCGACCCCTGAGGCCGAGTGAAAGAGCTGCGTCAGAGAAGAGAAGGAGAGAGAAAAGAGGACGAGGGAAAGTCTTGGCTTGTAGAGCAGTGTGTGGATGCAGCACAGAGACAGTCGTGCACCATACACAATTTCAAGGATGATGTTTACGAGACATTATACTGTAGAAGGAATAGTTTGACATTTGGGAATATGCTTACTTGCCTTGAGATTGATACCACTCACGAAGGCACTGTGCCCAAGTCACATAGGTGCTATAGCACGGCTGTGGACTCTCGTTACATTTCTGTCTACGCACAGATTAAACAAACATTTTAATAAATTAATTTAATGAATTAACTTAGGTTCGGGAGCAGGGCCACGCCTCAACCACACCTCTAATCACCGATAAGCCTTTATATTCCAAACCAACCCGCTCAGTACTGTTTGTCTCCGACTTCTCGACCCACCCACCATCTCCCTTCGATACCTCAACCTTCCCCTTACCTCATTCCTTCATCCACAACGTAAAACCCAATTTGGGAGTTCCTCTTTCTCATGTGTGGCCATGAGGCAGTGGAATGCCCTTCCCACTGAATATATCTTATATACAAATTCCCACACTTTCTCATGCCTAACAAATAGTTGGTTGTTGAGTAAGCAAGTTTGCACACATCTATAAGATACTGTATATGTGAGTGTGTGTGTGTGTGTGTGTGTGTGTGTCTGTGTGTGTGTATCTGTGTCTAGAGTTGGATTGTACTCAAATGTGCCTAAGTTGCTGCTTCTGTCTGAGAGTGTGTGCTGGGGAGGGGGGAGAGAGAGAGTGAGTGGGCTGTTTGCGCTCCTGTTGTTTTGCTAGACTGCTTGTTTTTAATCACTATGGTCACCAGGTCATCTATATTCCTGTTAAATTTCTTTTTAAAATTGTTATTTTTTTATAATTTTCATACCTGCCCAGGGACTACAGGTGGAAATTAGCAAGTGTTACTATAAACTGGCCCAAGACATATTCTCTTGTATTACAAGTTTGTGTAGTACATGTTTATTTGTGCATTGTCCCTGTTTCAAATAAATACATTTCCATTCCATCCCTGTTTCCCTCATCCCTTCCTACTCAACCTGGGCATACCTCTCTCATTTCTCATTCTAGGTACCGCCCAGGGGGTCTGAAATCTGCTCGGGTGAAAGCACCTGATACGGAACCCCGACGCCTGAGTCTCACTCCACTCGGTCTACAGTTCATCCTTTCGGACCAACCTACCAGACGACTTCTCTTCTTCAATCTTACCCCAATCTAAATCCACTCCTATGATCTCAACATTCTATAACCACCCATTCATTACAACTTTAAATGACATATTGTTGTGGCATGGTCCTAGTGTCGTGTTAATTAGTGAGCTTAGAGGTGCTGTTGGGCGTATTTTCCTTTGAATAGAGCCAGGCAACTGTTTTTCCTGCTAATCGCCACTAAGCTCTAGCTCCATACTTACATACATCAAACTATTCTTTTAAGAGGGAGTGAGATTTGAATGCACTGATATTTTGATTTTGTCATCCCACTGTGAAAAGAAGGACTCTGGGATTCTGGGATAGAAATGACTTCATAATGCCTAGGTAGCATCGCCCACTGAAAGCTACAGGATAAGGAATGCTCTCTGCAAGCTATGTGCCTGACTTTTGCACACATTTCTGAAGATAAGTATTCATGAAAAGAAAGCACCAGGCTAACATTAGGATAAAGAAAATAATTCTAGCCGTCCTTCTCTTTCACTTCAAAGCATACTGAAAGGAGAGCAGTAGGAAGCAGCTGAAACTTGTAGAACCAGAGTCCATTCAAATAACACAACAAAAGAAAAAAAAGCTCCATATAATACCCTGCCGCATGCATTTTAAGCTGGAGTTACATACATTTCTCCCAGGTTAAGTCTTACTCTCCACACACAAGTTATTTTGCATAAGTGGTTTTGATGTGCACACACCTGAAATTAGCCCGAGTGGCAGCAGGGCAACGATGTGTTTAATTTATTTTCTTTAACTTGTCGACTCTGTTAATTTTTAAAAATGAGTTCTTGGCAACTAGCTGGAAATGGCATCGGAGGCCCAGAAGCATGAATAAATGAGATTCTTGTGCTAAAAGAGACTCGAGCAGGAAAAATTGAGGAGACAGGGAGAAAGAGATGGAGTGGTGGAGGGAAAAGAGAGAGAGAGAGAGAGAGAGAGAGAGAGAAGCTTTGAAGGAGCTGAGGCGACAAGAAAACAAGTTTTTCTGACTGACAATTATGGGACGCACACACACACATAGATACACACTCATACATGCACATGCACACAAATGCAGGAAGTATGTAGTGTAGATCACTCCACGACACACCCGTTGAAAAATTAACAATTGCCGCGCAGGACATAAATAAATCAGATGCTTCTGAATGTACCTTGATAGGACACACACACACACACACACACACACACACACACACACACACACACACACACACACACACACACAACGCCATCTCCCTTGGCCTGTTCAAGTCAGTGCTACAGCAAATTCGAGCTGACAGGGACAGACAGTGAAATCTCAGAAAGCTGCTCAGGAATCGTCAGAATCACTTCCACAGAAATGGTCCAATCATAAAGCAAGAAGTAAAAAAAGAGGTGCTCACTAACTGTTACAGTAAAGCGCTGTCCTTACTTATAAAAAAAAAAAAAACACATTTTAAATGATGCTGCACATTTTGGCTAGGCTCTTATATTCATAACAATGAAACTGTTTGAAAAATGATTTAAATCCAGCTACATATAATATCTAATTTCATCCCTCAATGACTTTAAAAGTTGCAACATAACCATGACAGTGCATAGAGAGATTACTGCACTGAGAGAAAGCCATGCTAGGTATTGTGTACATGTTGTCTTCAAGCAGCACATGCAGAAACTCAGTCCAGCCCTTTCCGCAAGCATCCCAGAGTGACCTGCGCACTCTGATTTGTAGCTTAAATGACTTTAAGGCAAAATAATATTATACCATCATTATTAATATGTTTTTGCATTGGATTCTCAGCATTAAACCTGTTAGTATGTTAATAGGCCAGTGTGTCTGTTTAAGTTCATTAATGAGGGTCTGTAATGATAAACACATGGAGCAGTGTTGATGAATAATTCATGTTTGCAGGGTTAAAAAGAATAATTATTGCTCAAATGCCCCCTTTTTTTCTATTTCCTCTCCTTTCTCACGCACGCACACACACACACACACACACACACGCATCAGCCCCATTAAGTTGTTCTCCTTTGAGTCTCAGGTCATTGCAGGGTTAATGGGATGCCTCTTTCCCCCAAACTCCTTCCACCAATGTTGGTTTTTCTCATTTCTCCTCTCACACACACAAAATAAAAACACATTTTTCACACCTCCCTAAAGTCAACAGTACACAGGTCAGATGCAAGCATTTCAAAAGTGTTTCAGCAGTTCCTTTATCACTGATGGGAATAGAACAGTGTGCTCACACCTGGAGCAGTCATGCCAACCGCTGGTTCACTCTTGCCAGCAGCTTCAAATCGTCAAAGTGTTTCGTTCCCCTCTCTATTTCTGCTGCCACACTTCCTGTGGGCCTGCACTAAATTTACTCTGCTAACGTCACTCCTCTGATCCAAGATGAACAGCACAACCATGAGCTGTCAAAGGAGTGGGATACGCTTTTGACTCACAGAGGAAACCCAGTTAGAAAAAAACACATACGCATGCAGAGGAGAGAGAAATGTACACATAAAAAAACCTGAAGCATGAAACATAATTAGCACTTTCATCCTCTCTTCTGCTTATGAATTGCCAAAGAAGGAGGTGGAATTTAAATTTAGCACAATTACTTCTTGGTAATGGAATTTTAAAACCGAGTATAGGAGGAAATTCTCACATTTACACATAATTTATTGCTGTTGTGTAAATTGGTTTCCCATCTGGGACACATGAATTACTTATCTATTTGGAATTTCATTGGAACTGAGAGTCAATGTTTGACTTTCTGAACAGTTTTCATTCATTATTCTGTGTGTTTCTATGAATCAACACCAGCCAGAGAGCGAGTCGGTTAGCAAGTAGTCTAACTCCATGATGTTCCACTTCCGCGATTGTTCAGGTGCCGCCGGAAATTCCGCCAGATGTCTTTCATTTCGGCCAGATGTCCGTTACCTTCCACTTTCTTTGTGTTGGAATTCTAAACTCCGGTAGATTTATTATGAGGACTATGGTTAACTGTTCCTCAGATCTCTACAGGGTAAATCCAGACAGCTACCTAGACTATCTGTCCAATCTGAGTTTTCTAAGGCACGAATAAAACAACTTTTGAACGTACATGTTCCACCAAAACAAGTTCCTTCCTGAGGCTATTTTGCAGGGGCGCCGTTGCTCCGTGCGGCGCTTAGCGCCGCCCAAGAGGATTATGATTGGTTTAAAGAAATGCCAATAAACCAGAGCACATTCGTCTCCCATACCGGATGGCTATGTGGACTCGCCAGACCCTCCTCCACAGCACTGTGGAGGAAGGTCTGGCAATGTGAGACTAGTTAGCAAGGAAGTCAACTCTTAGTAATATCAGTAGATCTGAGTCAGTTTGGTAACTGTAACATAATGGAGAACAGTGTATTACTGTCACTCTATTCTCTCATTAACATTTATGCTACTCTGTGTGTGAACTCCTGTCAATGTGTGTGTGTGTGTGTGTGTGTGTGTGTGTGTGTGTGTGTGTGTGTGTGTCTGGCCTGGCCTGTCTGTTACACTAATCTGTGCTGTCAGAGGGCCTTGTATGCGACTCAGTCGTCGTCCACACAGCAGCTCTTACACCACCCTGCAGACATCACAACATCAAAGCTATTGTGCTGCTCCACTTTCTGAGGCCTCCGCGCCTCCGCGCTCAAGGCAGCGGTGCGCTAACAACAAAGAAGGATGTGCCCGAAATAGAAGGCCAGACACACACGTGGCTGCATGCAAATTTGTGCATGCACACAGATTCATATTGTTCATCTCTACACTCCACTTTGGGTGAATGAAGACTGCAACGGCAACCAAAGCATTAAGTGGTGACGAAAACTCAATCCAGGGACCGGTGGATGTAAGCATGAAGGACATAATTAGGAAATTATTTTGACCAATCTCCTCCAACCTGCAAGTGAAAATCTTCTAATCTAGATTCAATTATTTCTGCGGCAAGTAAACTGTGGCCTTTTGCCAAAAGTCAGAGTGCAGTGCAAAGGTTGTGGTAGAAACCAGCAGTGATACTGACTGGTATATGATACTGTAACTGTTATCTGATACTGTAACTGTTATCTGATACTGTAATGTTTGGGCTTTTCTAGTTAGTTGTCCTCAATTCTCCATAGCACCTCCAAGAGGATATAAAAGTGATTTCAGAAAGGATGTGAAAATCCCCTACATTTTGAGCACCATGAAACTTAAGAGCTAAAGAGGCTGGTATTCTTACTGGTGATGCTGTTTCCAACTATACATTTTGGGATATATTTTGTGGTTTTAAGCTCAAAATGTGAGCTTAATAAGAGGCAAGTTTACTCTTACTCAGTTCATTGTCTCGTATTTTGACAATGTTGACAGTAAGCACTGGTATAGCACACAGTATTAGTGATGGATCAACTTGACTGTAACAAGCAAAGCAGTGATAACTGTGGATGAAGTGGCTCGATGGTGTTTTAAGCCCCCAACGTCGACTTCAAGGCAGCGCTGCGACCGTCGATTTCAAGGCACCTAACATTAACCTTAACCCAAACCTAACCCTAACCATTGTTCCTAGTGCCTTCCAGGCAGCTCTGCCTGGAAGGTGACGTTGGGGGCTTAAAACACCAAACACGGATGAAGTGACCAGCTCTGAGACTTAATATTAAGCACATTAAAAAAAGATACAAATAGTGCATAAAAACCAAGGGGGTAAGCGAGCATCTGCAAAGCGTACCTCCTATGGAGACATTTTGATGCTAACAAGCCATCACCTGCCGTTAGCATTCCATTGACTGCCATTCATTTTGGCGTCACTTTGACAGCGAATAACTTTATTCGTCCATATTTGTCCATTGTTTATTTCTAAAGAAACACGACAACATGAGATACAAGGTAATGGAGCCTTTTATACATTGTCGTGTTTCTTGTTAAGTTGATCCATCACTAATGCTGTGTGCTTTATACCAGTGCTTACTGTCAACATTGTCAAAATACGAGACAATGAACTGAGTAAGAGTAAACTTGCCTCTTATTAAGAGTAGAAGCCGTTTTTGTAAAAATAAATTGTGTAATAACCACGCGACTTTCTGTCGCATAGTAGACAAATTACCATATAGTCAGGAGAGGCTCGCAGGCAGTTTCGATTTACATTAGCTGTTTAAGTTTAATTACTAATGTTAACTAGCATTTTAGTTAGCAATAATTAGCCTGTGCCTATGTTATCTCCTTACATATACCTACGCTGTCCGTCTCTGCAAGATTCGTAATGATTGAGATTCCTCTTGGCACAGCTACCAGAAGACTTACAACTTTCAGACACGTTGATCACGTCACATCTACGTCTTCAAGCTCAGTTGGAGGCTGCGCAGTAATGCTCAGCCATCACCGGAGAAGTGCTTCTATTAGACTTCACTGGTCTCCGTGGAAGTCTACGGCGTCGCTTTGTCCATTAATTTTACTTTATAACAAAGCTGGTACCCACACATAACAGAGGCCTACTGTAAGAGAGAAAGACAGAATGCCATTGAACCTGGAATCAAATCAACTTTTCCGTTTGTCTCTGCAAGTTAAGGAGAGAAATATACAATCAAGCAAACATATTGCCTGACAATATTGTCCCTGAGCGGAAACCTGCCAGTGGGCAGCAGTGGCTGTCGTCAGGAGATCATAATGTCCTGAACTGATTTGATGGATGAGCTTATCCAGTGCGTGATGTTTTTGAACGCAGAACAAGAGGTTAATACATAGTAAACCTCCTGATTACGTACGACCAATGAGAAAAATGGTCAAAACAACATGAAAATCAAAGCAACACAGAGCTGTAGCCCACTTGCCCTAAAATGACAAGGTATCAGGAAAACATAATTATATCATAATTAAAGCCAGCATGCATTGTAAAATGATAAAAACAGAGAGAAAGCAGGATGCCAGGCAATATAGTATATGCAAAATATAGTGGAGGATAATGCATGACACTTAACACACAGTCAGTAGTGTAGTGAAATGACACATATGCATACTGAAATTGACTGTGCTCAGTGATCAGTGAAGATGACTATCAAATGTTATTTTGCCAGTGAAACAGAATAAATCAAGTTTTCTTAATCTGAAATACAGCATGTGTGTCTGTGTGATCTGTAATGTCATAGTGACATCCAAGGTGTCTAAACTGGCACACTGGCACACACACTGGCACACACACACACACACACACACACACACACACACACACACACACACACACACACACATTTGCAAACCAAATATTGCATTTCCCTGTACTAGTTGTTGCTTGTCATGTGAAAAAACAACAGACTCGTTGTCTTAGCCCCAATACAATCATTTCACACTGTAGCAGAGACCTTGAGACTAGCTGAGCAGCTCTATTATATTTCCAGACTATAAGATTTAACTCCGACATTCCTGGCTAATATCACTGTGTGCTGTTCTGGTGGCTGAGCAGTCTATGAGTTTGAGTCTATCTTTCTTATCACATTTTAGGACATACAGTATTAGTACATTAAGTACATTAAAGTGAATAATGAGACATAAAATCAATTTAGGGTGTAACAGTCTCAGCCCAGTGGATTAAAAATCTTTATTTTTGTCCATTACTGTTGCTGATTCACTATCCTTTATCACTGTAAACAAATAGTTTTTGGATTTGTGGTTTAGTAGCAATGAAAGAGGAGAGCGGATCATAACAAAATGTCTTTGTGTCCCGCAGCCAGCTGCTTAGAGAGAACAGCCAAACCCTGAGAGTTAGCTGGTAGAACAATCATCACCACAAATTGTTTGTCTTTTTGTCTAACTCCTTTACAAAATGTTCTCTGTTTTCCTAGACAGGAGGAAAATCATGGAGAATCCACTGCCTGCAAACCAGCCAAAAAGGGTGCACAATGAAACTTCTTGTTTGTGCATACAAGTGTGTGTGTGTGTGTGTGTGTGTGTGTGTGTGTGTGTGTGTGTATGTGTGTGCGTGTGTGTATGTGTGTGCGTGTGTGTATTTCTGTGTGTGTGAGCATCAAACATCAAAGCTGCATAAAGCAGAAATAAGAACAGCTGACAGCTTAAACATTTATAAGCGTGCCAGCAGGGCAAAGCTACATTATCAATGAGACTGAGCCTGAGCTAAACCTCAGCTTTTATAGAAAATGGGATAAATTGTGCTATACCGACACTGCAATCCAACCACAGGGGCCAGTTGGCATAATGAGGAGCCACTTTGATTAAATGACATTCATTTCTGCTCCCATGATCTGAGTCACCCAACAAACATTAATCTGCTGTCAACGGTTACTTCAGGGATGCACGAGCACTAGTCTATAACCTTCACGTTCCACTTCCGGGATTGCTCCAATGCTGCAGGAAATTCCGCCAGATGCATGTATTTTCTGCTTCCTTCCGCTTTCTTTGTGTTGGAATTTTAAATTCGGTAGATTTATGAGAACTATTGTTGACTGCTCCTCAGATCTCTGCAGGGTAAAATGAGACAGCTAGGTAGACTATCTGTCCAAACTGAGTTTTCTCTCACACGACTATTTTGCAGCGGCTCTGTGCGGAGCTTAGCACCACCCATGACGATTCTGATTGGTTTAAAGAAATCCCATTAAACCAGAGCACGTTTTCCTCCCATCCCCGAATGCTACGTGGAGTAGCCAGACCCTCCTTCAGAGCGCTTTGGAGGAGGGTCTGGAAAAGTGAGACTGCACGAGCACTGACAGAAAGAGTTTGTCCCGGTTGCTGCTGCTGCTGCAGTTTTTGTGAAACACCAGAGTCTGATGTGTTGGATGTCAGCCATTATTGCTCTGCAAAAATGTTCAGGCAGCTTTTTCTCCAGAAACTTGAAGACATGAAATTATCAAAAAGTACTGATATGCAAATGTATTCTCTGCACATAAGAAATTCTGCAACAAGGACTGGGGAGGGGACTCCACTAGCAGCAGGCAGCAGCACTACAAGGACCGGTTTCATAGTTTAAATACAGCAAATAAGTTATTTCCTAAAATGTTAAACTATGAATTCATCTTTAGCAAAATATTTTTCTATCATATACATTACACTTATATACATTAACCTAGCACATACACTTGTTACGAAGCCTGCTGGCTCTTGTTTTTTTTTTAAGGAACTAATTGTAACGATAATGATGAAGTAATGAGGGACTACTTTGTAACTATTCAGTATTATCTATCATTTTACTGAGGGGCGCGCGCGCATAAAAAGGTAAGTAATCATAATGATGAAGCAATAAGGGACTACTTAGTAAACACTCAGTATTATGTATCACTTTACAATGCAGTAGGCTTAACAACAACACTATCTAATGTTGAAGTAACTAGTAATTAATGGTATAACTGCTATAAATCACTGCATGTTTATGTGTGGTAGAAAAAAAGATGTTTATGCATGTGTCTGTGAAAAATGGTCTAGAAGAAAGTAAACTGTCAGGCTTGTTTGCAGGCCAGTTACATAAGCAGCTTGCTTGCGTATTTGAGGTTTTGGTGGTGAATGGGGGAGGTGGAAAAAAGTGAAACAGGGAGAGTAAAAAGAGACAGAAGACTCAGAAGAGAGAGAAATGGGCCTGCGTTGACAGCAGACTTTCAAACAGCCTGCCGGCTCTAATACAAACCGTTATGAAACAAACCAAATTGCTCAACTTGCAAAGGAAAAGTCTAAAAATAACTGGCCTTGGCTGAATTAGGTTACATGTTTTAAAAATGTGGAAATCATACTCCCTGTGTGTTTGTGTGAATGTTATAGACAGACAGTCTTGTGACTATAAGTGGTAATCAGTGTTGGGGAGTAAAGGAATACATGTACTGGTGTTACGTATTCAGAATACAAATTATGAGTAACTGTATTCCGTTACAGTTACAATTTAAATAGTTGGTATTTAGAATACAATTACATTGTTGAAATCAATGGATTACATGACAATACTTCTCTGTTTCACGAGTTTATTCACTCTCTGAATAAATTAAGGCAACTCCTTGCATTTCCCAGAAGCCCCAATATGAAAACGAAAAAATGAAAATTTGCATGATCACTGATATAGGTAGAGATGGAGCCGGCACCGGCACAACAGAGCCAGGGCAGGAATGCATTTCTATCTTGGAAATTCAAACTGCATTTCACATTAAAGAAATAGAAGGAAGAACGAAATATAACGTGTGCAATGTGCAGTGCAACCTCTGCTTGCCAGCAACCAACCTCCTTTCAACGTCCAAATTACTCCACCTCCAACCTGAAGAAGCATCTTAAAGTAAGTTATCTATTTTATAGTTGACGTGCAACTTTACATTCTCCTATGTGCTGATTTACTTGCCCCAGACCTGTTGAAAGACTCACTAGGCCTGTTTGACGTCCTAGCTAACATTATCTTAAATTAGCTCGTGGTAGCTTAGACTGCGGTTAGATTTTTGTAGTATGCAGTTCGGGACTACAAATACAAAAATCTATCTGCTTGTTCAGGTACACATTCAGCCAGTTGGAACAGAAGAACACACCAGAATAGGCCTGTTAACTAAGCTGTATGTGATGGCCGCAGTCTTACACTTATAAAATGCAATTCAATGTGGAAGTAATCCAAGTATTCAGAATACGTTACTCAGATTGAGTAACGTAACGGAATACGTTACAAATTACATTTTTGGGCATGTATTCTGTATTCTGTAACAGAATACGTTTTGAAAGTATCCTTCCCAACACTGGTGGTAATGGGACACCTAGTGTGACTCACTGATAGTTATTATTGTTGGATATGACAATGCATATTAGTACCAAAATAGAACAGCAGGTTTTAAGCTTCATCTCTATGGACCCAGAGTTTTAAATCATCTCTCTCTGGCCCAATTTTTTAAGCCTATTGTGCAAGCCAATCTAGCAATCTGTGCACTGTTTTAGACCACCAACACAGTTACAGGGACATTTCTTTTTAACATATTATAGCCAGAAAACAGCTATTTAAAAAAAACATGCCAGCGTTTTTGCATGTTTAAAGCCATGCATTACAAATTGCATTTATTTGTGTTTTTAGTCATGCTGGAGGCAGTGTCTGCAACTTTGGTCCATGCTAAATATCTCACCAGGGATTGCCATGAAATTTGGTACAGACATTTATGGTTTCCAGAGGATAAAGCCTGATGACTTTGAAGATTACCTCCAGCACCACCATGAGGGTGACTGACTGATATCTAGACAACTATAGGATGTATTGTGATTTAAAAAAAGGTCCCTATAGAATACATTCCTATGGCTTTGCTGATCCCTTTTCATCTAGCTGCATTATCAGGTCAAACTTTCACTTTATCCAGTACTTTGATTTATGACTAAATCCCTGCAAAATGACCCAGTCCCATCAGGCTCAGCAGTAGTTTGTCTTTAGTGCTAATTCGGAAACGTTAGCATGCTAACACGCTAAACTGAGATGATTAACATAGTGTACACTGTACCTGCTAAACATCAGCATGTTAGAGTTGTCATTGTGAGCATGTTAGCATGCTGACGTTACATGAAAGCACTGCTGTGCCCAAGTACAGTCTAACAGAGCTAGAGTTTAAATTTATGAAAGGTGTGACTGGTGTAAGTTCATGTCAACACTGTGGAAAAATCAACTTGCAGTCTAGTCGGCATTATGACTTCCTGTTAGACGCACTGACATTTAAGCAGCCATTTTTATTCTAATTCACATAATCCTTTAATGCTGTTTTATGAGTTGCTTGTGGGGTTGTTTACGTCACCAAAGCTTGTGAATTCAGTGCTATTGGTCAACTACAGTAATACTAAAATCTCTGAGCATCTTACAAGCATTTCCTGGCCCTTCAATCAACCCAAGACAGGCAGGGAAGGTGGGAAAAATACATTCTTCTGTCTATAAAGTTATATAAATATAAACACGTTCTTTTAGTAACAATTTCATTTCACCTGCAAACATTTGGCCCTGTTTTCTAACCCACCTGCTTTAAGACTCTTTTGTAGTGCTTAGCATATGATACAGTATTCATTTCTATGGTTATTTTTAATGCTGCACACTTTAATGTGATGTGAAGTCTGCTACAAAAGTTATTCAAAAGCATGCTAATCAAGCAGTGTGTGTGTGTGTGTGCGTGTGTGTGCGTGTGTGTGTGTGTGTGTGTGTGTGTGTGTGTGTGTGTGTGTGTGTGTGCTTGAGTGTACTCAGCTTGTGTGTATGTGAATGCATGCCAGACAGAGCCTGGAGACCCTGCACACACACACACACACACACACACACACACACACACACACACACACACACATACAGGACACCACATGCACATACACTCCTATACTCCAGTGCTGACTACTGAGACCACGCAAGAGCACGCTAATCTGTTGGCATGACAACTGGAGTGGAATATTCGCTTGGCCTAGAAAATATGGCTGTGAAGAAAAGATGAATGAGCAGTGAGATATGAATTAAAAATCAGCAACATTCAGACGGTCTACTCTTTAATTACAGACCCCACTGTCTTACACAATGTCCTGTGTCATCCTCTCATCATCAAATAAGTGTCTCACGTGGCTGCAGCTGTGTATTAACACCCACATGTGTGTCAGTGTATGTAATATTGTATGAGCTAACTGCTGTCCCAGTTCGAGGGTCGTAGGCAGACACTACCGACTCTGCACACCATAAAGCATATTTCTAACTACTTGCTGTGCATGTTGCCTTGCTTTGGGGTTTGTGTTGTTCTCTTTTCAAACCGTTAATAAAGCCTTAAATGTCTCTGAAATTCCACAGAGGTCAGCTGAGACGGCCAAAAGGAATAAAGCCACGTCCTGGTGCCATAAAACACGCCTGAATTGATGGTTTAATTCCAGCTGAAAGTCTGCCGAAGAGAGTGCAAGGATGAGGTTTTTTTTTTTACTGCTGCACCGCATGGTCGCATAAAGCATTTAAGAGTTTCCTCAACCCCAAGCGCTAATGCTGAGACTCTGAAAAAGCAGCACAGCAGTAGGAAATCTTGAAGGGGGAGAGCACAATCAGGAGGTTCATTGAGAGATCAGGTTCAGGTGATCAGGTGAAACTTTTGACCAAAAAAACGCATGTATTATTAAGTGTGATGGATGAGACAGTCTTGCTTGAGGATTAACATTGAGTTTAAGCGGCGTTAAAGGAAGAGGTTTGAATTTCTGACTGTGGTTTTAAGCCACATGTACAACATCTCAAAACTCGTAAAGGGGTGTTGTCACGTCAGCAAAATGGCTGGTACACAAGGTCTAATAGAATGTAAGTTAACTCTTAACTGTTCTTACATCACCTTGTTCCCTCCTAACTTTTTTTTTTTTATAATTTTTTTTGGGCATTTTAGGTCTTTAATTCCATAGGACAGATGAAGACATGAAAGGGGAGAGAGAGGGGAATGACATGCAGCAAAGGACCACAGGTCGGAGTCGAACTCGCGGCCGCTGCGTCGAGGAGTAAACCTCTATATATGTGCGCCTGCTCTACCAACTGAGCTAACCCGGCCACATTGTTCCCTCCTAACTTTATCACTGAGATAAGATGCCAGGCAGAACAAATGGAATTAAAGAGAGGACTGTCTGACCCCACTTGGCTTATATCAGAGAGACAGAAGAGAGTGGAAAATAACTGAGAGACGGAGCAGCGTAGGATTTAGACTTGGGGATGGTCCTTTATGTCTCTGCAAAGACGGACAAATCCTCTGACATAACAGACGCATCGGCAGAGACAACACATGGTCAATAGATCCCTAATGAGTTGACTGCAGCCCTAAACGAACAAGTTAATCTGCTGTGAACTCAGTGCAAACCGACACACAGCTGACTATTAGTAAGGTGCATGCAGATGAGATTTGAATCCTGCAGGTGCATGAAGATCCCCTTAAAGGAATAATTCCACGTTTTAGGAACAAAAGCGTATTCTTCGCAGAGATTTAGATGAGATGGTCGATGCTACTTACATATTTGTCCGTTAGATATGAAGCTAGAGGTGAATCTATCGATTATTTTTTCGATTAATCTATTGACTATTCTGATTAGTCAATTCATTCTTTACTCACCAATTATTAATAACCATAACTTAACAATCTTTCAACCTTTTTTGTATTGTAGTATTGTATATTATATTACTGTATTGTAGGCTATGTGTCAGTGTCTAAAGTGAATTAATGAAGATGAAAATAAAATATTTGAGATTAACAATATTTGTGACATCCAGCCTGCAGAATTGGACTTATCATATAAAGTACGTCTCGGGGTGTACGGATGAACTGACTGGATGTTTTTCTCTTAACTGGAGTCTGGGGAACAAAAAAAGTCTTGGTTATTTAATTAATGAAGTGATTTAGTCATTAGTAGCTGAAATACTGAGTATCATATTCAAGTTCTCACGTTTATAGCAAACCAAATTTCATAAAAATTGGCTCAATATTAAACAAGTTACATTCCAGATCTCTCAATACATGTATTTGTTTACTAGTGGATCTTGACGCACGTCGAATCGCAAATGTGATATCTTATCTTTGGTTGCTTACATCGACACACAGAGTGACGTTAATGTAAATCTACGTCATTTAATTTTATAATTCTATATGCGCATAAACAACAACAACTTGCAAATGCGCTGGAAAGCGGGCGGCATTGATAAAGACTCTTTTTCAGCATGCCTGGGGGAGCAGAAGCCGCCATCAGGCATGAATGTAAACAGTGGGACGCATCGACGCATTTCAGGCAAAGCAAGCAAAGTATTTACGTAATCTGTCACGTCCGTACATTGTTCCAGCCCTAAATGTGTGAATTGGTAAGCTTTAGAGGTGCTGTTAGATTTTTCACCTTTGGATAGAGCCCGGCTAGCTTTCCAGCCCTCCAGCCTTAATGCTAAGCTAAGCTAACTGTGTCCTGGCTCCACTTTCATATTTATAAGACACATGCAAAGTGGTATCGATCTTCTCGTCTTATATTCGGCAAGAAAACAAATAAGTGTATTTTTCAAAAAACTGTCTATCAAACTATTCCCATAAAGGACATTTCATTTTCAGTTTCATGTGTGGCATTAAAGGCTTCAAGGCCAGCAAGGAGCCAGACATTCCTGTCTAGTTTGTTGTTCGTGGGAATCTTGATCTCAGCTTAATGAGCATTTCCTGGTATGTTTCATCCAGAGTCTAGTGCCTCAGGCCGTCCTCGTCGGCCTACAGCTGAAGCTTTGGCTCCTGTAAACATATTAGAGGAATCAAACTTTGTTGACTGAGTGTGTGCATGCATGTTGGGAGGTTAATCACTCCCCAAATCAATCCAGGCATGAGCTGACAAACTAAATCGTTGAGCAGAGGCGCAGTGACCCCATGCTGAGAGGAAAAACGAGAAAGAGTAGAAGGGGGAAACGAGGGACAGAGAGAAAAATTGAAGAGAAGGGAGAAGAGAAAGACGACGACGATGAAGATAAATCGAGGCGGCAGAGAGATACAGAAGATAGGGAACGCAGCAGAGAGTGAGGGTGGCTTTAAAAAATGCATGCGTCTCCATTTGGCAGAGGGGAAAAAATTTCCCAGCAGAGAGAAGGCTGTAGGTGAGAGCATAGCTAGAGCATTAACACTTAGATTGTCTAAAAGAAACAAGTCCTTATCCCTGGAAGAAACAAAGGAGGAAGGAGAGCGAAGGGAAGGAGAAGAGGAAGCTGCGGAAGTGCCCTGAGGCTGTGCTCTTTCTGCCCCATGATGCCATTTAACTGCTGCTACTTACTGTGAAGCCTCAAACACACACGTACGCACAAACACATACACACACAGTGCAGACATGTTTACATGTGATTCATTTTACAGTTGAGCGTTTGCTGGAGGCCATTAGGTTAAGTGCTCTCCATTGCAGACTACAGTAGGACCTGATAGTCTGCATAACACACACACTCACAGGCAGCTGTAAGTGACCGACTCGTCCGCTAGTGAAACACACACAATGTCATGGGGGACATCCTATTTGTGCCACAAATTATCAGTCAGTGGATTCAGTGACCCAGAATATTTGACAAATTTCCAGCAGGGCTTTCTAACGTTTGACATGCACGTGCGATGGAGTCCGTCTCTAATCTACCAGGTTACACTGAGGGAATAATGCAGACATTTAGTCTCCTCTGGGAATCCTGAAAAACAGAGAGCCCTTCCATCATCCTAAAACATAATCCTCAAGCAATAATGCACATTACAGCAGCTCTTGGATTTAAGTAAAAAGGCTTTCAAGCTGAAGAAAACGTGAGTGAGCTGAAGGGGAGAATTGGCTGGTACAACTGAAACCTATTTTTGACGAGAGCAGGGGTCAGAGAATCCAAAGACATGTTGATTTAAGAAGACATTTAAAACAGAAAAACACAACCATCTTCTCATCAACTTTTGGAAGTAGTCTTGGTCATCCTGCTGTTTAACACAGGGCATGTTGAGCTAAGTTAATGTAAAGTGACCTGTAAAGGCCTCTTTACAGTCACTGTTCCCGACCTGTCGCGCGACAGAGAGGTCGTATACCACTCTATTTTTTTTTTAGCGCCGCACAACAAAGCAGAAACTGCATTCTGACTGGTACCGGATGCCAGGACTCTCAGAGTGACTGCAAGTCTCTCTTGTAAACTTACTGGGTTAAGATGAGTTCTTTTTATGATGAATGAAAGGCTTGATCCGACGAAGTAGGTCATCGAATCGTTGTGCAGACATTCTGAAGTATTCAAAGTGCTTTTCTTCATCTATCATCCTCATTTGTTTCACGAGGATATTGAACTCACCATATTTACAGTATGTCTGGCGTTTTTCAAAGGACAAACATTCCTCCTTCTTTTTCTTCGTTTCTTTGCAAGCAGGCTCAAAAGCAGCTGTTCTTCCTCATCCATTGACTCCAATATCATCTTAGCCACTGTTGACATTAACGTCACTGCTGCTGCCAGTTCTGCCATTGTTTACCTTTTTCTTCTTCTTCTAGTCCGTAGAAATAGCAAAGTCGGTAGCCTTTCCTCAGTTGCGACACCTCTGTTCAGGAGAAGACTGCAACTATTGTCGCGACCACCACGCGCGAGTATAAATAGTTACGGTGCTCCCATGGCGTCACACAGTCGTGTGACAGCTCGGGAATGGCGAGTATAATGAACGTTTAACATTGTCGGTGTTGTGGGAATTCGACACCCTTTCAGAACTTACTCCTCTGGCTGACACAAGGCCTCTAAACCAAATGACACAAAACTGTAGATAATTTGGTAATGCTTTGTTCCTCAATACTTTCCAAAACCATTATAAATGGCTGTTACAATCATAATTCATGACTGTTTTCAGATCTGCCACTGTTACTGTTGAGGTACTCTATGGTTACTTGGTTGAGTTTAGGAAACACCTGGTTCAAAGAAAGGATGACTTGGTCATGGTTAAGGAAAGATCACAGTTAAATGACTTTCCAGCTAACACGCTACTTCTGCCCTTTGCTTCTGAGATACAAAATTCACGACTCACTGACCCCACGAAGTCCATGTCAGTTAAGTAATTTAACATAGGTCCCTTTAAATATTTGAGCATATGACGATGCTGCTGTTGTCTCGTGAGAACAGTGTCAGCTGAGAACAGAAAGAAACACCTTTAGCTTTTGCCTCCTTATGTAATGCGTGCTTTTTAATTGTTAATAGTAGTTAAACCAGCCAAAAATCATGCTCATTCAATCATCTATATTTAATGTGTAGCCTACTGAAGTTCCTGCACGAGGAGACAAATTCATATCACTGTGAGGTGGGTATTACACCTGAAGGGAAGAATGGCTAATGGCTAGCTTCAGCACAGTAGCATCGCTAGCAGTATTTTGTCAATGTTGGCCAACATTTTTGTCACAGTTGTTGTTTTTGTTTTAAGGCATGATGCCAAAAATAGGCCACTTTGCTCACTGACAAGCAACCAACATTAGGTGGGTCATCAAAAACTGACATTTTGAAATGCTTAAGCACATGCGCGCGCGCGCACACACACACACACACACACACACACACACACACACACACACACACACACACACACACACACACACACACACACACACACACACACACATTACCAAGAAGGTTAGGTTTCTGCTTGGAGCTTTAAGAGGCATTGAAGCAGAACCTCTCTCTCTCACACTGTGCATTTCTATGCATACATGTCTGTATGCTCCCATGGATTGGCCAGCACTGGTTGTCATGGTTATCTGGCCATACTGTGCCTATACTTCGGTCACCATGGAGCCCAGGCTGGAGCTAATATCCCAGGATCCCTCACAAAGGTTTTTCAAAGGTGTGTGCCACACCAAAACCCCACAGAAACCATCATCAAAAATGATTTCCTTTTTGTCTTCACAATCACACCGGCTCCTGCTTTCTTCTCTAATTCCACCTCCATCCGTCTGACTGTTTCCCTCTCACATTTACAATCCACTCTCCTTTTGCTTGGCTTTGCTTTTCTCACCATCCCCCCTCTCTCTCCTGGGCTCTTATTTTCTCTCCCTCTCATCTCATTTCTATCTTCTCCCTCTCTCTTTCCTTCTCTGTCTCTCTTGATTTCTCATTTTTCTATCTCCAATCTCTCTCCTCCTTCTTCTTCCCTCGCACTCAGCTCTAATGAGCTCACCTCGCTAATAATATAGCTGTTAATGCTGCTGTGTAGTTGTGTCCATTTCCTGTTTATTGTGAGCTGAACTAACTTCAACAGCCAGGAAAAATATGATTAATCTGCTCAGAAATAGATCAGTCTGTTTATGTGTATTTTCAGTTAAAATATCTCTCTCTGCTTTCCTAAATGAGTATCCATTGCATAAAATCTGATTTATGAAACATTAATATTGCTTAAGGGCCTGGATTGGTTTTGTGAAAACACATGAAACCACAACGCACTTTAAACCTCTTTAATCTCTGCAAATGCACACAGGGTTTGTTTGTGTGAGTGTGTGTTTGTGTGTGTTGGTGTGCCTCCCTAACGTGTCTCTTTTCCAGTGAAGAAGAGGAGAGGTGCGAG